>NW_020799101.1:29629344-29697263 GCF_003259725.1 Athene cunicularia | reverse complement strand
CTATATTTAGATGTCGCTTCCCCTTTCATTGTTATATGTAATAAACCATTTATTCTCCAGAGACGGATTTTTTAGGAGAAAAAAAAAAATCTACAACTATACATCAAAACCAAAATAAGAACCACAGAACATTTCAGAGAGGTTGGTGACATAAGCACTGACCTCTTCAGCATTTCCGTGTGCAGACAACATAATGTATCAAATCCATCTGCTTTAATTTATTCAACATAATCAACTTTCAGTAATCATTATTTTTAAATACATTCGAGGCAGGTAAAACATGTCATGTCCGGCCACTTATGCTGTCCTGGTGGGGTTAGTTTTCAGTGGAGTGTTTCACTCCCTGGGCTGCGGTGGGGGAGCCCTCTCGGCCCTCGGCTGGGGCTGGCGGCGCGCTGCCCCTCGCCCTGGCTGTGGGGGGCAGTCGCTGCCTTCCCTAAGCCACTGTTGCATTTTACCCGTTTTCTGGTTTGAACTCACTATTGTTACTGTATTGTAAATTCTTTCTTGTTATTCAACCCACGAATTTTTTCTTCTGTCCCTCCCCTATCTCACCAGAGGGGGGAGGGGGAGGTGAGCGGCCGGCCACGTCTGGCTGCCGCCTGAGTTCAAACCTCCACAGATGCTGTTTAATTTTCGTATCTTTGAAGCCATAGACCACTGTCATTAAATAGCTTGAGCAGTATATGTAAAAATGAAATGCTTGCTACATACTTCAGCTAATTGAATTGGAGTCCTGTGTGAAATGTCATCTACAGCAACAGCTCCTATGTTGCTCAGACAAGAGTGCTACGGCCAAATCTGAACATTTCTTTTAACATTTGGCTGCATAAAAGTACAGTTTAACTTTACTGGCTATTTTTAAGCATCAGAAGTTGCAACTCAACTATTTCATTACGTCTATATTACAAGAGTAACTTTACTTGTCCTTGTGTAATGAGGTCACATAGGCTTCTCCTGTGCAAAAAGGAGTATCTAGGAATGCCCACAGGATCGGGGCTCACCAAGTACCACTACTTTCAAGACACAAGGGAGTGACTCCTCCTGTGGTTTTTGACACCACAGTGTAGAGAAGTAGAAGAATAATCTACCTTGCTGTGTGTTCTTTTACTTAAAAACTGAAGAAAGGGTGTTAATTTTCTAAGGATTTTTCCCCTTGCTTTCTTGCCTTGCTTGAAGTATCGTTGGCCAAGATTTTTCACTGGAAGAAAACATGAGCAGTTTAGACCACTATTGGTTAGGAAACAATATACTCCTCTAGGAACCAGCTTCTGACTTGCTGTCTACTGATAAAATAGTTTCATTTCAGGAAGCTGAAAACAAAAAATGTATACCTAGCAGTGAGATTAGGGATAAATCTTTGGAGGAGACTGTCACAGTGACCCCTTGTACGTTGTTATTGCCACAGACACATCCAACATCATTCAAATTAAAACCATATTGAAATTCCACTGAATACGACTGATGCTTCTTTTCAGCCTGAAGGTGACTCCTGCACCTTGGAACATACCGGATCAGTCTCAGACTTATTCTAGCATAAGCAACAGTATTAGAAATGCTGCTTATTCAGCTGGAGTGCTGCAGACTTGTATCCAATTAAGAACAACCACATCCCAACTGTGTGATGCTTTTGCATGTTTTTGACTAATTCCAGTTTGTTGCAGTCAACAAAGTTGTCTGCAAATAATTTTTACATAGCACTTCAATATTCCATTCCTTGATATACCCATATTTATATATATACACTTAAGGTTAGGCATAGGCAAGACCTTTTGTCACACAAATACATTGAACTTTTAGAATAAACAGTGAAAACATGCAAAGTACACATGCACAGGCCACATGCTTTGTTGCAAAGAATTGAAGAAAATTTGAGACACAGGAAGCAGGAATGGGAAAAGTAAGACTTTGGTTTATGGCTAAACATAGAATCATACCATCAACTAGGTTGGAAAAAACCTTGAAGATCCTCCAGTCCAACCATTGACCTAACACTGACAGTGCCCAAACTACACCATATCCCTCAGCACAACTCAAACACCTCCAGGGATGGGGACTCCACCACCTCCCTGGCAGCCCATTCCAACCCTAACAACCCGTTCTGTAAAGAAATGCTTCCTAATATCCAGTCTAAACCTTCCCTGGCGCAACTTGAGGCCATTCCCTCTTGTCCTATCACTTGTTACTTGGTCAAAGAGACTCATCTTCAGCTCTCTGCACCCTCCTTTCAGGGAGCTGTAGAGGGCGATGAGGTCTCCCCTCAGCCTCCTCTTCTCCAGACTAAACACCCCCAGTTCCCTCATTCGCTCCCCGTACGACCTGTGCTCCAGACCCTGCACCAGCTCCGTTGCCCTTCTCTGGACACGCTCGAGTCATTCAATGTCCTTTTTGGAGTGAGGGGCCCAAAACTGAACACAGGAATCGAGGTGCAGAAAACATGTTTAGCCAAACAAGAAGAGCCAAACATGAGACCTTGAATGACAAACAATGCCTAAAAAAGAAGAGTGGAAAACCAAAACTGCTCTGTGGTCTTACTTATTTCTTCAGGTAAAAAGAAATTTCCTTGTAAATAAACAAGACTACATCAAAGATATCTAACAGCCAAATTCTTTTTATAACTGAAATAAGATTATATCTGTAAGATTAATTTATAAAATTTTAAATGAGTAGATTTATTCACTCATTTGTTTTAAGTGTACATAATCAAGTATAACTCAGGGCACAGGTATTTTACTATGCAGATTAATTATCTGGATAAATTAGGCTCACAGATATGTCCTAATTTGCAGGAGACATTAACAATTAGCAATGGTTCCCTTTATTGAATCGGTTTTGCTTCTGCATTTAGAATACATAGATATGTTGAGAATGGTGCTTTTCCATATGTGGCTATGAGAGTTGACCAAGAAATGTCGAATCACATAATTAAAGCACTTCTCAGTGACTCAGTTATGAGCTACTACAATGAGAACCTCTTAAAAAAAAAAAAAAAAAAAGAAAGAAAGAAAGAAAGAAAGAAAGAAAGAAAGAAAGAAAGAAAGAAAGAAAGAAAGAAAGAAGGAAAGAAGTAGGCTTAAGCTCTTCTAAACTTTAATTTTTGGCTTTTAACAGCTTTGCTTGGTGTTCTTGCAACTTAAGCATGCTTCTTAAAATTTTTTGAGCAAAGTAGTGTTTAATCAGATTGTATTATCAACATTAAAAAATGTGAGAAAAAGGTTAATGCTGTATAAACATTACAGAAAGTTTCAAAAGTAGCCACATATACTTACTGTAGCAACTAACTTCCTCCGCAGTATTTTTTGCCACTTTGATAGTAAACATGACATGAGTTTAATTTATAAGTTTCAAATCCCATAAGAATCTCTATGATTTCCCAGAAGCAACCTTCTGGAGGGATGGTGGAAATGTACCCATTAAAATTTGAAGGGATAAATAAAGAGATTAAAAATTACTAATGAGATAAGGACAAGTAACTGCCAAGTGTAATGTAACTCCCTTTTAATAGAGGCAGGAACTACAGATTTGACTGCAATGAAGAGGTGGAACAAGAACTTCTGTTTCTCCAGGGCAAGATGGAAGGCATCTCAACCACCTTTCCATAGTTCATACATTTCAGCATTTGGCACAGAACAGGTATTCACACATATAAATTCCATCTCCCTTACCCTACTTACCTACCCATTGTGCTCTACAGAACAGAGAACGACCTGCAGTGTCAAGTCACAGACCTTGGAGTATACATCCCAAATGTTTCTTATTAGTTTCCTTGTGGCAGAACACAAACATTTTCTTTCAGTTAAGGAAGTCCTTAGAGCTCCTCTGCTATTGGGTAAAATGACTAAAACAAATCTTAAGTGAAGAAAATTAGCTTTATTTATGTAAATTAGAAAAAAGAATTGTTAGAACTTTGGTCAAATGGTTAATTCTGTACAATTTACAATTATATTTATATACAAAACTTATAATACAATACAGTACATCATACTTTTCCTGAGTCACAGTGTGTTTCTCAGTTCTGTAGATATTTTTCTTCTTCTTTCTTTTAAAGTAATTAGATTAAAGAATGAAGTACTATCCTCAGCATGATAGTGTTTGGTTTAGATAATACTGATATTAAGAAAGAAGTCAATACACTATATGTAGAAAATACTTTATAGCCATTGCAATTTCGATAGTTATTTTTCTATATTAAAATATGTTCCTTGATAAAAATGTTAATTAAATACTCCTTACGATGAGTTTGTTGCACTTTGACACAAGACAAGCTGACTTCAGATATGTCCATCTCTTGTCGCAGAGACACATAAATTTAGGTGAGTTACATGTATTTATAACCGATCATTTAAAGATCAGGAAACATACATCCAGATAGAGCAGATGTCTGAATTGAGGCACAGTATATTAAAATTGCTGTCCTATCCTGGACTACATGTGTAAGCTTCAATTGCCTGGCTAGCCTAATATAAAATTAACACAAGTACACACCCTGAAAAGTGAGACTATGTCAAGCAGCAAGGCACCAAGCCTGCAAATACTTACATATGCATAACAGTCCCACTGTGTAAAGCACTATGGAGTCCTTGGTGAAGAAGCATTGTAGAGCTGTATTTAACACAATTTGTTAAATCTCGGACAGCTCAAGAAGTTATTAGGATTAAAGCTATCAATATTACCTTTATTGAGTTGAATTCGAGATCAACCATAATCTATTGTAAGGCTTACAAGGATATTTAATCTGTTTACTTAATGATGCAGTGTGTTAAATTAGTAATTAGGATAGATTACAAACCGCAAGTAAATTTATGTCCCAGTTAAATCCAAAACCCAATCAGGATAAGTTATTTTTGACAAATATGGATTTAAAACAAAATTTACTTAAAGGCTAAGTGTGGGCTGCTCCTAAATATATCTATGGTAAAGTTCACTATACTTTTGTAATATAGGCATGTGAATTTCTGCAATTTTAGTCCAAAACAATCCAAAAATACAATTAGATAACCTCTAATGGTTTTATTCATAGCATGTAAAGATGTTTAAGTCTTACACTAACAGAAAGTTATCTAGAGATTTTCTTTCTCTTAAAAACCTTCTGTAATACTTCAGTGCAAACTGAAATATATGAGATCAACTCATAGCAATCTTACTCTGATTAGAAATTAAAAGGGACAGTTTTTGCTGTTGATAACAAAGTGTAAAATGATAATATGAGACTTCAAAGAAAATTGGTCTTCAGCTGAATGCTTGCGCTTTTCCCAGGATTCTTTGCATGTTTAGCAGTCTTCACTTTGATGCTTTCTTGATTGCCTTTTACAGCTGATTCAAGCCTGGCTTTCATAGTCGGAGAGGAAGCCATTAGTTTTTTAAAAACTGATGAGTACTGTGGACCAATCTGCATGAGATTTTGCAAAGCAAACTCATGTAAATTTTTTGCTGAGTTTGTAGCAGAAACCAGGGCATTTTCATCCAAAAGAAAGGAAATAAGGATGGGAAGAAGGCAAGCCACCAAATGAGCACCTATAAACATTGAAAACACAACTTAAACATACACTTTCTATAAACAGCTTCAAATTCTAACTAGAAGTATTTCTTTAAGTTAATATTTAACACAAACTATAAAGCTACAAATGTTATTTGAACTGTATGGTAAAAAACCCCAACATTCCTGTTAGCAATTAGTGTTCAGGACTGGATTCCAAGCGGTTGTTTTGTTTTAATTTGTTACTTATGGCAGCTTTCAGAATGTCTAATGCTTTGGATACTAGTAATGGAAGTAACTTACGGTGCTCTTCCTCAGCAGTGGCTGTAAGAGCTGTAACCACCTTTATTCCCTCCTGAATCACCTTAAGTTCAGCAGCATTTTCAGGTTTTGCTTTTTCTGTTTCCTGCAGTTTTCCCACAATGGATGGTGCTAAAGAATGAATATAAGGATATGACACAGTTTTGTTTGGATGCTGAAAGATGGAATGCAGCAGCTGGTAGCATTTACACTGTACCTAAAGGGAAAATCAAATTTGCAGTTACAAAGTGTTATGCTTAAAAATACACGTCAGAGTGTTTTAAAACTCACAGCTTGTCAGACAGAATTTTAGGGAGGGGGGAAAAACGTGCCTCACAGCTTGAAAAGTCATCAGGTTGGAGGCTGCTAATGCATAATACTTTATAAGCATGTTATAACGTGATCATATTATTAAGAGAAACTGGATCATGCTTCCTGTTTCTTTCCATTAAGTACTACATCTTCCTCCATTTTTGAGTTAAGGAAAACATTATTTTTGTGGGAAGTTTATGTCTTAGCACAGTTTTGAAAATATACACTCTTGCAAAAACACAGCTGACTGAAAATAGGTGCTTAAAATGTAAGCATTACGTCTGTCAAACTCTGGGCAATTTTAAAAAGCTTCAGATGGTGCAGAATTGTATACAGAATAAAAAAAAATGTTAAAATGCACCACTGAACACATTCTTGGTAACTTGTTCAAACTGTATTTTAATTATCCTGACAGATAGTCAGGACAGAATTAGCTGGAATTAACACACAGGGCAAGGGAAACAACTGAACAGAAAATAAGCTAAGATCCATTTAATACGATACTGATATTCTTATAACTTCACCAGTACTTACAAAAGGATCTTTTGAGTCAAGTGTTACTTTAAACTTCTCAATACAACGCTTTTGAAGGCACTCTAGGGTAGTAACTTCTGGACTGGTAGACATAACAAATACTGTAATAGCAGTAAGCAGGCTAACTTCATCAAGTTCTTGGAGAAACCCATCTACTGTCAATAAAATAAGCAGTCTGTTAGATTTGCATTAAAAAGTAATTCTAGGAATGCAGGTGTTACGAAGAGGTGGAATAGAAATAACAATGTCTACATTTCTTTAAGAATCTCTTTTTTCAAATGCACTGATATGGAATTTTACTGTAAAAGCCAAGGCCAAAATGGGAATTCAGGGGTGGTTATATGCATATTTAGAAATAACAGCATACTCCTATTCCACTGTTCCTCTGGATAAAGTACAATAAATATCTTTGAAGAGCTGGTATGACATGTTACTGTACAATTTATTTGAGAAAAATACAAAATTTGCATGAAGGACATATATTGTTTTGCTATAACTTCAAAAATCAGCACTATAAACAAAAGTTCCAACAACAAATTACAATTTAGAGATTAAACCTAAGGAATGATAAAAATACTACAAACTTGGGAAGTTGAAGAAGCAGCACACAGAAAACTAATTTTAAGACCAAAATATTTTTTCTTGAACTAGTTTTAAAATCCTTTGCTTCAATATAGACACTAATTCTTCATGGAGGACCTGCACGCAGTACAGCTGTCTTTCATGCTCAACTGTACACTGAAGCCATAACTCCTGTTTATTCCAATGTACCATGTAACTATGTAGTTATAACACAGGGGTAAGCCCGCAGTCCCACATTTATACCCTTACAGATGACAACTTCTCATATGAACTGTAGGGATAAGACTGCACTATAGTTTCAACAGTACTTGGTAGCCAACTAATTGTCCTGTGACTAAGGTATTAGTCCTTTTTTAAGATGAGCGTGAATTTAATTTCAATAAAACCAAACAACCTTTCATCCCAACAGTTTTTTATTTGTTTTTTAAACACAGAAACCCAAAATTTATGCTTACCTTGATCCCAAGAGTCAAGCACTGTGACCAAAGCACTACGCAGAAGATCAGTCCAAGCAGTCCGACTCTTCTCTGCTCGAGCCATTGGAGAAGACAAGAGTCCTTTAAGGGCTTGTAGAGATGCAGCAACCGTCAAAGGTAATTGGCCATCTTGCACTTTCACAGCAGTTTCTTTTAGTACTCCAATAATTAGGTACAAGATAGTAGGAAGAACTGAAACACTTCCTGTAAAACAAAGGAAATTAATTTCACAAAAGTTGAAAAAAAACCCCAAACAACAGGTACCTTTTACATAAAAAAATGTGTTTTCTTGAGTTCTCTTTTTAATTTATAATTTACCTTTTTAAAATCACCTACATGAATGGAAGCACTGGTAATTTGAAGAATGAAATATTATGACTTGCTATAGCAAACATGGAGTCAGACTGCTTAAGTGAAGTTAATCTTTTCCCCCTTTCAAATTAGCATCGTATATTTTTCCTTGATGAGTTTATTATTATTTATATGAAGTGGGGAATTATGACATGTTCAGGGAAAAGCAAGAACTGAAAGATCAGAGCACCCGAGGAGCAGAAGAAAAGCTATGGAAGTATACAAAATAGCAGAAAAATTACGAGCATCTAAGCATATTTTGCAATTTCAGTAAAGGAAATTAACAGGGAGTAATTTAAAAAATTGGTAAGAAGAAATACTTCTTCCACATAATGTATAGGTAGTTAAGGATGTCATTGCTCCACAAAATCACTAAAGTCAGGAATTTATTAAGATTAAGAAGAGGAGGATCTCTGACTAAAAACATGTAACAGAAATTCCTAGAATTATAATAAAAACTCTAACAAAAAAAAAATCAGGAATAATTTTGGCATAGGAGTCTTGCATATTTTTGTGACTTTTAATCTAATAGTAATACAGAATTCTGCACATATTTGAGACAATCTAGAAACCTACATACTTGTTTCTCCTGTCAAGTTCTGATTCAGCATTTTGATTCTGATTAAGCATATGACTTTATATGGTTATGGTGTTCCCTAATCAGCAAAATGTGTATGTTTTTAAGGCTTTAATATACTGATGTTTGTGAGAGGCCTGTTGAATAATGAGTGTGTCTGACAAATGCTGAAGTATTTTCAGAACCTGAGGACATCTACCTTCTATTTTTAAACAGCCAAGTCTCTGAAAATTGACTGTTGGTATTCAGTAGGAAATAGAGTTCATAAGCATCATTTGAAAATTTTATTATGCATACATACCATGACAGGTACCTGAAATAAGAGACACAGTCACAGAACTCTAACTTCAGTTACCTACTAAAGGGGAAGAAATGATGCAATTCCACATGGGAATTCTCTTCTCTGATTATGAGAGTTGATTTTTGGAGATGCTTCCTTATTGAACTGATTGTATAAGCAAGCTTAAGCTCCTCATTTTAGTCATCTGACTTAAACGTTCAAGTTCTCTAATATAAACATTCCATCTGGTCTGATCCCGCAAGCTGTTTTTGGAATAAATTGAAGAGCCAAAGACAAAAGAACTACAGGGGAAAGAAGAAAAATCACAGATTGTTTTTCATACAAGATAGTTGCCCTCAGATCTAAGTGATGCTATGTTTGTTTCCTTTTACTTTGAACTGATAAACAATGAGCTGCAGATGGAAAAGAGAAATCATATCATCACCCTACAATGATAGCAAGGACTGTCTACTATTCCATTTGGAGCATGCAATCCCCCAAAGGAGAGTCTTGTAACAGAGAACAAATTAGGAAAAAAGAAATTTCCAGGGCTGGTAAATACAAAAATTTGCATAAGGTGAAACACAGATACCAAAGGTGGGAAGAGAGGAGTAGGGCAGAAACGGTTTATAGGTGTGCTGTTAACAGTACTGAAAGATCATATGTATGAATATGATATTGCGGGGTGGTGGAAAGAAAACACCTTCGATTTTGGAGTGGATCCAAAATGAATTATTAGTAAAAGTCAAGTAACCTGAGAAATCAACCGTAACTCCTTACATAGGTTTCCTAGTGTTCAAATAATGGCTTTTAGTGAAAGGGAACATGATACATTTCCCTTTTAATTTTATGTCTGCATTATAAATTCAAGAATAGACAAGTAGAACATTATCATGTAACTATCAGATACTTCCCTGTAAAAAATAAATCTATTAATTGCACTGCAACACGTGGGAGGAAAAGAAAGACTACTCCTTTAGTTGCTTCAGTTTTGTAACTTGTTTTGTAATCTCACAATCAAAAAAATAATTAGAACAGGAAATTGTCACAAGCAAATCAACAAAACTTGCTGCCAGATTGATCCAGCTGAGAAAATTAGGTAATAACAAGGGGGCTCACAAGAGCCTAATATTCTTTCATTAATCTTTTCTTGTGATGAAATAGCATACCTTCAGGAGAGCAGATTGCAGGAACATCAGAGAGAATAACTAATGCTGCTGCTACCAGTCTACTTCCATCTTCTGACAATAACAGATGTTTTCCAGATTGAAACACAGGGCTACAAGTTAATTTAGGGTTGAGCTGGGGAAGCTGTCTGACAAGAATACAAACACACAACTCCAGTGTTGCAAAGACTAATGATTTCCCAGGCACCAGTCCTCCTGTATCTTTGCCTTCTCCAAATTCTGGTAATGTTTCCTTTTCTGCAGCACCATCATCAACTAAAACAAAAAGAAGAAATATGGGAGAAATCTGTAGGCTGTACCTTGTTTCCAAAAAGTTTACTTCTTAAGACTGCTTCATCAACAAGTGATAATCTTGATACATATATATGTGCACGCATATGTATTCAAAGTTCTACTGGCAAACATCCATCCTTCTGAATAAGCAAACTATGCACTGATGGTCAAAGGTAAAAGTGTGTGCAATAGATTTAGACACACAATGTCCTGAGGCACCATGCCAATATGATGTCACCTGATAGAAGTGTTTTGATTTCTCTCCCAGTTTCTTTCTTTTAGAAAATGAACATCAGGAAGTTACTATCAGAGTAACTAGTGAAGTCTGGCTTGTAACGGCTGCGTGCTGAGTCTCTCCGTTGCTCTACCGCAGTTGATATCAGCTTTCCAGTAAGACTCCTCCCTCCCTTGTACCACACAAGGCTATCCTGACTGCAGTTTCTCCAGTTTTCCTCCTCACTTCATGCCCTCTAATCACCACCAAAACCACCTGCTATCTATCATAGCACTCCTATTTCTTTTTTCAGGCTCATCGATCTACTTAAGTAAACCAGAAGTAGTCACCAACTGTGAAACACTTCAATTAAGATGAATCTTGGAATATGACCTTCCAGAATCTAGTTTTCCAAGAAATAATTGCTTTAACCCTGATAATATGTATTCAGCATCTCATACATTACTGTACCTTCTGCACTTCTCCGCTTTTCCTTCACATGTTCCTGAGCTGCAAAAAGAATCAGCCGAACCACTTCAAGGGCGGCAAGTTGAATATCAGGTGATTCTCTGGTCAGGATCAGTCGATGCAAAACATTCAGCAGCTCTACGCCCAACTCCTACAGTAAGAAAAATGCTTAATATATCCCCATTTTAAAGCAGGAATTTTAGAAACTTGTTAATACTTGTTAAAGCCAACAGCATTACTCTTGTTAATCTCACTAAGGAACACAGTATAGTTGATACGATCACAGGAGCTGGCGTTTTCTTCAGCATCTTGCTCCTAGACCCCAGCAGCAGCAGTCCTGCTCAGTTCCCCCAACAAAATAGTAATCACAGTAATTTAGAGATAAGGCAATTAAAACTAGTAAAACCCCAAGTAATCTTTATCTTACAGTTTTTTCATTCTTGAAGGTGGGGATACTGCCTTGCATCCTTCCTACAGTATATGCATCTCCTTGGAGAGGGCACTGATAATCAGCAGAACCTGAGCACACCCACAGGCTTTATCACTTTTGCTGTGTTAGGCAATTGCATGGCACACAGGATTGTATAAAGCTTAATTTAAAGAAAAAAGAAGGAATTTTGAAGTTACTACTACTTTTTAGGATCATTGGTGTGTTGTGATTATTTTTTTTAAATACCACTGCTTTTGTCCAGTTTCCTTTTATCATTTTCAATATTTACAACAGAATTAATTGAACTGTCCCTTGACAGAGAGAGTAAGAGAACTTTCTTTCATGTAATTCTGTCTTTACCTGGCTCTCATCCTACCCATCTAATCACTCCTTCCTGATGAAACGTCCTCCAGTTCTCTGTCCCTCACTGTCTTCTTCCAGGTTCCATGTTGTGCTCTTTTTCTCTCGTCCCTCTACAGTTTTGGATTTTGGTAAAGCATATAATTCACCTACTACTTATGTAATGAAGATTCCTGGATATATAACAGAGAGTAGAAGTACATTTCAAACTAAAATTATGTCTTAATTCTGGGGAGATTTAGATCCTTAAGACATTACCTGATCACCACCTATTTTAGACCTTGGCCATGGAACATCAAAGAGTGCCTGTAGGGCACGTAAGCAGGCAATAATATTCTCCATTGCTGCATCTGATCGAGGAGAGCAGAGAAATTCCACACTAATTCCTGTAAGCATCAGAAATAAAAACCCGTATGTGCTTCACATTTTAAGAAGTAATTTTGTCAATTACTAAGTAACTTAACAGTAGGTTGAGCAGACATAGAAATAGCATTTGCTATTGCTTAGAACTGTATTTCCCTCAAAACAATGAAAGAACTTCAACTTCTAGACAGTACATGATTAACACTGTCTATTAACATAAATAAATTCAAAAAAAATAGAGCAATTTCTGAGTAACACACTGAACTACAGGTCCAATGAATAGGCAGGCAATTCATAATTAATGTATAGGAGAATCTTTGCCTAATCACACTGATTTACCTAATAGAAGGAAATAATGGAGAAAGTAGTAATAGTTCACAAACTCAAAGGCTGAGACTTAATCTGGTAAATTATGTGAAGCCTAAGCTTGCAAATCCTTGAGCACATAAAATCAGTAACTTTTTTCTGAGCTTTCAGGACACTTCAGATGACATTTTATGACACTGAAGATAAACATATAGTATGATCCATATTGTCATCCCAGTCGTAGAGGGTACAGGTATTTGGATAATTCCAAAATGGGTGATGACTTGGGAAGCTGATCAACGTATACTAAAGAACAGAAAGTGTCTGTGTCTTAAATTTCTTTCAGTTTCTCTGTAGGAGGTGAAAATGAAAAAGTGGAATATTTTCAGAAGTAGAATAAACAAGCCAGATGTCCATCGTAAAGTGTATGAAATTTGAAGCACTAACCCAGTAGTATAGGAAGCAAGACATATGAGCAGCTTTTGTATCAGAGGTTCCACTTTTACTGAGGGAGCAATGCAGCTCAAAATGAAGCTGGCTCTGTGCAGGAAGACTGAGATTCGAAAAAGAAGCCATATCCATCTGGGTCATACAAACCCATTCCAAAAAGGGATTACAAAAGAAGGATACAAGAGAGATCAAATTTTTAAAAATACAACCAGAATTGCCTAATTATGTAAATTTAGAGAACTGGGACTGAATTCAACCACCTCATTAGACTCTGCAGTAGCAGAGCCTTAAACAGAGCTTTATGTAAACCTAAGGGAACACTTTTTTATCATGAAGGTGATCAAGCACTGGCACAGGTTGCCCAGAGAAGTTGTGGAATCTCTATCCTTGGAAATATTCAAAAGCCAGCTGGACATGGCCCTGGGAAACCTGCTCTAGGTGGCCCTGCTTGAGCAAGGGGGTGGTAGACAAGATGATCTCCACATGTGCCTTCCAACCTACACATTATTCTGTGATGTAAAACTGTACTTCAGTGATGTTAAACTGTACACTGTAATTGTAGTGCTGCAACCGTCATAAAATCCACCCTTGAACTTGCATGTTTATAATCAGAGCAGTAAGCATTGTTTAGGACTTGTTTAGCTCACACTGAGTGTTTTTTCTACCACATTTGGGAAAATGCTCTACAATTTTCTCAGACTGTATATTTTTCTAAGAGATGCAATACTCAATGATGCAGTTAAATGTGAATAATTAAATATTTCTTTGTTAACAGTTTTATCTATTAAAAATTACATTTTGGGTTACACTATTTAGACAGATTATGCACTCACTAACCCAAGATAAGATGAAATCTGTCAGTATTGACATCCTCAGGAGATTTTACCAAGGGCCTGGTAGAAGAGTCTTGACACATTGTAGTTGGGGTGACAGGTCTAGAGAGATTAGCAACTCCTTCATCCGGATCAACAACGATGAAACCTGTGCTAGTAAGCCATAATGCTGTAGCATAAAGTATCAGTGCCCAGGAGTTGTAGTAATGAGGTCTGGCGTTTTCAATTGTCTCTGCTGTATAAAACGCACCACCTACAAGAAGAGAAGTTACAGTTTTAAGGCTGTCATTTATTTTCCACTACCATATTTTCTCATTCTTGTAAAAGGAGATTCTTCTTTTTATTGAAATTATATTTATCATATTTTATGTAAAGAGCTCAGTATTAAAATTCAGGCTTGTGAGGGTACTTCATTTAGATTTTTTTGGATAGAATCCACTACAATTACCTTTTTCTTATTGCAGCCACAAAATTACCCAACAAACAAGGATACCAAACTACTTTTCACATGAGTAAAACCCCTGTTCTCAAAAGCAGTCTTTATCTTCAGACAGGTACACAAGTATGCATATTCTCTATACAACTTAATCTTACTGTGATCTTAACACAAATTAGCTAGGACATTAACGATACACACTTACAAGTGACCCATGAAAACACAACTGATTTGCCTTCTTACCTTCAGCAGGTAGTTGCAATGCATATTCTGAAGGTAAAGTTAACAGAGCAAAATCTTGAAGTGCAGCAAGCCAGAGCTTGTTTAGTGTTCCAAGATCTGTCTGTACTAAGTCCAGAAGTCCACCGGCTGAAGATGTTACATCTCTGTAGGTTTCTTCTGCAGAGTTCACAATTTTTAAACAGTGATTTTGTGTATCACTTTGATTTTTCTGCTTTTCAACTGCAACTATGTAAACCTGTTTATGTATTTGGAGAGAGATTTACAAATATTAACACTTGGAAAACTACTGTGATCATTAGCATGACTGTCTGTTGAACAGGCATGAGGTATCCAAGAATCTATTCCTGCTTCAAGTCCAGTAGGCATGGGTGAACAAGTACTTATTTTCTAAGCCTTCTGAATCCACTCCCCTAGCTAATCTTGATGCAAGACTACAAGTAAAGGGAAGCCTACTACAATTCCTAAACATAGCTGCAGTTAACTTCTCTGCTTTTGAAAATTAATATAGTACTGGTCCAGCTTCAGCTTCCAACTGTCAAATCCTGTTAAAATTACAGCTACCAGAGTGAAGAAGTTATTATCAAATAATATACCTATCATTATGATTGTGAAACCAGTTTAACTGAAATAACATATTGCATTTGCAACCAGCTTCTCAAAACTATGTATTACTCTGTGTTAACAGTAAAGAATGAAGAGTACAGTCTTGCATCGTTTGCAAACTTTGGATGTTACCATCACTAGGGTAACTTCAAACGTGAGAAGGTTAATTTACCTCCATGCCTCTCTAGTTATCAAAAAAAGATAGGCTTGACAATGTTTCTGACCAGCAACCCTCTTTAATCTCCCCAAAATGCTCTGGGAGGGAAACTCTTCTCCTCAACTATAGAGGAGACATAGGAGCCCAGTTCAACTAATCTAAAATTAGCTTTTGTAAGTATCTGTCTCCTGCAATTATGATTTCTGTATCTTTTTCAAGATTGCTAGTTGTAGTGGGTTGACCAAGGCCAGCAACTAAGCACCCACCAAGCTCCCCTCTCACTCCTCCCTGCAAAAGGATGGGGGATTTCCTTCAAATTTTGGAAACAAGAAATAGGTAAGATCCTAAGTGAAAAGGAACTATCTAGGGCTTCAGCAAAATATTTGTAAATTACAGGTCACAGAAGCTTATCTCCAGTTTAATTTGTCATAGTTTCTCATATCTGATATACAGAGTTTGTTTTGAAGACTTCTAGTGATCTTAATTTACAATCTACAGATCTTAATTTCTTACAGCTGGGCCTCGCATCTAGTCTGAATTTTGTCTCAGCTTCTGACCACTGATAGCAGAACCTTATCTTTTCCTGAATAGATTAAATAGACTTGATCTACTTAAATCTCTCAGTGTAAGCATATTTTCAAGATTTTTATTCCCACTTGCTAGCTTTTCTGCAATGCTTTCCTATTTTGCCAATATCCTTTCTCAAGTATGGATGTCAGATGTTGGTATGTTTTTCTACAGATGTTCACATAAAAGCTATCTATTGTCTGCTTTCTCCAAAATAGCTCCTACGTTATATGTAGAAATAACATATAAACTGCATAACATGCTCATATATAGTGGGTTATCAACTGTCAGCATTCAAGGTCATTATCAGTGCTTTCTAAGACATCTAGAAATTATATACATTGTTCCTGATTTTGATTTTTAAATATCTAACCTTGCATTTACATGTATTAAAGCAGGCATTCACATGAGCTGACTTTAAGGCAGTTAGCCAATGCAGTACTGAACTGACACTATTAACTTACAAGAACTACCCTTAAGAAATTAAATGTCAGTAGACAATGAGAAAAATAATACCTACTTAAATGGTATGCTCAGTGCACCATCTCCTCAGAAATTTATAGCATTTAAAAAGAACATGGAAATATTAGAACATGTTAAGAAATCAGTATTTCCTAAGGACATATTTCTTAACAAATAGTATAATACAAACAGTTTAACTAACAGTGCTTTTGTCAACTTTACAAAGTTCACGTACTGTTTAAAGGAGCAAAGAAAAGGACCAGCAACTTCTATTTAATGAAGCATGTATGAAGTTCCCGAAATCTTTCAGTCTGAAAGGTTCTAGCTCATCTAACAGATATCAAGACTATCATTACAGAGCTGTTACACTAACCTCTGCCCATGCCTTAAGCACAGCCAGTATCTCCATAGTTGAGGTGCTTTCATTGTATTGTTGACTTTGTGCTTCTTTCCCAGCCTGCACTTTGACCAAAGAGGATACAAGCAACTGGTGAACCCTTCGAAGGTCATTAAGATCACTTACTACACCACTTGCTATCCAGGCACTGCATACCTAGTGTTGTAAAACAGAAATTATGATAAATAAGAGACAAACACCACTGGATACTCTTTCTGTAAAATTATGAAAACCAGATTTAATTTCTCCTGAAATAGTTACTCTCAGATAATAATAAATGTTAAATTACATTACAGTTTAGTATACATAAGTAATGAAAGCCAAAAACATTAGAGGGATGTCATAAGTAACAGCTAAAGTATCAAATGCCACAAAGTTTTCTGAAAGACTTTAAAGTGTATGAAATCTTTGAGTTGTTACAACAGAGCTGTAAAACATGGGTGACGTTATTTTGTGTGGATTGAGGATTTGAGGCTAGATGATTTATTTCCTTTTTCTTGTGTGGCACATCAAGCAAAAAGAAAGTTTCAGATGGTCTGTTACCTAAGACTTCTGACTTGCAACACTTGCCTGACATGCTTTTGCTGTGACATCAGGAGGAGTTTCAGGAGCAAAGGCAGGCCTAAGCGCTGCTCCAACCTTAAGAGAAATTATACAACATTTAATACATAATGAACAATTAACTCAATAATTACTTTTCATAATCAGGCTTTGCTGCAGTTTTCCTTTATAAAGCATTGTTTCCTTTTTATTTTTCCACAGACTGTTTCAGTGAGGTTAAAGAGGGGGGAGATAGTTACAGTCCTACTTTTATTGTTTTGTTTTGCTTACGCTGAAGACATGGTTCTCTTTGAGAGCAGTCTTCAAAGTTGATTCTATTTTTGCACAGTCTAAAACTGAAACAGAAACATCTTCCTTCCTGAACTCTTGAGCTGATGAGTAGCCCTCAAAAGAAAAAACTATGTTCCAAACTATGAAAGACTCGCGAGACACCTAATGAGTGACATTGTCTTACTCAGAAATATTGCAGAATTAAGGAAACAAACAGCTGAAGTTGGTCAACTTTACAAAGTGAAAGAAGGGAAGAGCAGAAACCCCATTCACCTAACACATAAGCATATACTTACCAGGTTGCCGAGAGCTTACCTACTTTCACTGTTGAAAGCTATTTCACTAAAAGCTAATGAAAATTTCCCTTGCTGCTTTAGCTGATACCTGAAAACTCAGACTTAAGTCTGATGCTCTTTGGGATGAAAGTACAAAGTATAGTACAAGTACTACAAATACAAGTCTGTGAAAATAAGTGAAAAGAAGCTGTCTTTAATGACAGTTAATGATAGTTTAAGACCCCCTAAAGCTCAGACTTCATTAAAGGAACTTCTGAACAAGATTTCAGGAAACCATTACTCAAGTCCAGGAAATCTATATCCATCTATTTCTGGTTATTGTTATGGAAAAAAATTGTCAAGAAGACAACAACATATTTAACTGCTTCACATCTCTTCAGTTTCTATGAAACAGTTGAAGAGAAGATCTATGCATAGTATTAGCAGAAATACTTTAAGGGTAGTAAAGGTTAAAAGATGAATTATTAGCTCTGCTTGTGACCTGTTTGGTAGTTCTGGACAGCAGGGACAGATGGTGTATATTTTTCCCTTGGTAGTTCCTGATTAGATCAAGACAATTCTCCTTTCCCACAAAGACTGCCAGTAGAATAGAATTCTAATGGCAAAAGCAAGATCAAAGCGGGTTAGGATGCCTTCACTGTCAGGATCTCTCCATTTTTATGAGAGTGATCTGACTTATTCAATGCCTTCTAGAAACCGAAGAAGAGGAGCCAGATGAGTCTTAACACAGCTACCTGTCATATTTAATGCAAGTGCAGTCTGGAATGAAAAATGATCAGGACATCTTTTCTGCAATTCTAAACAAAGACTTAACTGAAATAGACGTTATGAGTACAGTCCATGCTTTTACCTCCTCTAGCTTATTTATGGACCAAGATCTCCTAGTGTGATCTCTGGTATGCAAAGGCTACTTACTACTAAGCAGTTTTAAAGGATAGCTGTTTCTAATATTTCTTCCAATAATTCCACACTTTGAAACCAATGCTTTCCAAAAAAAAGCTCCCAATGTTCTAGTTTCTTTTTGGAGTAATTCAAAGAGTTAAGAGGGAAAAATGGTCAAACTTCAAAAACTTTGGGGCTAAAACATTATATGCCAAGTGAAAAGTTGCTTTCTAAAGCAGTTAAGTCCAAATAAATTAATAATAGTTTCAGTAATAAACTAACTGAAATCCAACTCTAGCACTACACACTGCAAAAAGCAAATTTCTTTTAACAATTAACTGTAACTCTAAACTTATCTACATTATTAGCAATGGTGCTTACATTGGCCTGATATTGCTCCAGAATTACGTGACCTGGAAACTCTGGTTCTGGAACAGCTGCAAACTTCCGAACAACAATTAGCAATGTCTGAAGCCCGGAAAGGCGAAGTTGATCACTGTGGTCTGTGGCAGCCATAAAAGCCATACGGATCAAGTCAGCTAAATGCAATACCAAAAAGTCATCTGAAGAGAAAACAGAAATTAAAAAACAAAACAGTTTTATTAAACTTAGATTTAGACATAATATATTTTATAAGACTGCTCCCAATATTTTCAAAACGTATGTATTATATGTTTTACCTTACCACATATTGAAGATTGACTTAAGACAGCTTACACATACAACAATCTCACTTGGACATCTTATATTAGCTGCTCTAGGCTCCTCTCCATTTGAATGCAAGAAAAAAAAACCCCAACCTTAAAATAAAGCATCAATATCTTTATGTATGAGGCAGATTTTAGAAAAAAGTGTTTTGAGGAAAACACCTCCAGATAAACACAAGAGGTACTGAAAATTGCCACTGTGTTTCTACTGGTAATTATGCAAATTATGAAACAAAAAAAGTAGAGTTTTTGAGTCATAATTCCAGATACCAAACTGTGATGTTGTACGTTGGTGCCAGCTATTACTTCTGATTCCCTGTGCTTGTGCAGAAACAGTGACTTCCTATGCATATGCCATGGTACTATAACCAGGAAAGTGAGTGTAAATGCTGCAGTGTTATGCCAGTACTTTGGCAAATAAAAATTGCTCCACACCTTAATAAATATAGGCTTCTAATAAGAGTAATTAAAGGTTTCAGTGATTACAAACAACAAATTTATGATAAATTTCATTAAGATGCAAACAGCTAACATTTATTTTAAGCATACTTCACATTCTGTGAAATTCTTTCAGTGTTTAACACATACCTCTTGAATCACGTTGTTTTCTTTCCTGAGCCAAAGTTATGTCAAAATGTGCACTGCCTGCATTTTCACACTGGCTTATAATTTTACAAACACACTCTGCAGCAAAAACTCTGGTAGACCATCGTGGATTACTGAAAGGATGGAACCTCTCATCACTGTCAGACGTTAATACAGATGCATCATCCACTTTGGCAGTTTCCTCTTCTTGAGTGGTATCAACTGAAGCTACTGTATTGAAATCTGTATTTAGGACACAGGTAAAAAGAAAAGAAGAAATATAATACTCTTTCTCACTGTAACTGAAAACTACAGAAGGACTCATACGGAAATCTCTAGCCTCCAACTCTCTATGACTCCCTTCAACTTCAGTGTTTAAGAGTAAATGCTAGAATTAAAAATAAAATGTAACAACACTGTCTGAATTTGGTTGATATTACTTGCTGGAAGACAAGATCAATACCATGAAACTAAACGAAAAACTGCAGTAAAAGAAGCAAAAGAAAAAGATCTTTTAAAATAAGTGTGACATATTAGAAACTAGTATGTTTCCAAATCAAAAAAATCTAAACTCAGTAAGTTTTCCTCTTGCACTGCAGTTAAAAGAAAACAATTCAACATCACCACCAATATTCAGCACAGTAATTAACTTTATCTGCTCAAGAGTTTTATTTTGATTTAGTAGGTCTGCATCATTCCTATTATTAATAGAAGAGAAGGTCTGAATATTTTTTTTGTAGGTAATTGCACAGGACCCACAAGCTCAAACACTTCCATTTCTGATATGCAAATAAGTTACTATTAGGACTATAAATCAACAAGAATATGAACAAGCAAGATATACTAAAATGTTTACAAAAACTTGTTCAATAGGAAAAAGACAATCAGAGGAGGGAATATTATATTACTTCTGAAAAAACTAAGTTAAAGGGTCCAATGGTTCAATATGAAGGACGGTGATACACTTCATAAATGTTAAACATTCAAGAAACAAGAATACTTTCCCTCAGTGAGATACTGTACTGCTGCAGACCTTATTTTCGTGTATTCTCAACTACAGTATATTAGGACTTACCAGCTGAGGCAGCAAGAACATCTTTACAAAGCTTCAGCCAAAAAGAGAGTTTTTCAACTGCCATTGAAGTAAGCATATGAGTCAGAGTCTCTTTGATATCTTGGCACAATCTTTGATCCAATTCTTTGTCCAGCAAACCCAGCAATGCCCCCTCCAGGCCTATTTCTCTGATGTTAACATCTGCTAAGAATAATATCTGTGAGCTGAATGCTGTACATCACAAAACTCTAGTAATAACCACAGAAACCCCACTGAAGGTTACACAGAGTATCTTGTGAACAAGTCTTCAGCCCTGAAATACTTTTGAAATAATAGTATTAATTACTTTAATACCATATCTAAATCATCTGATACAAAGAAAACCTTATAATTTTTACAGAAACATACTAACAACAAGAAGAAAGTTAACTCGGGGGGAAAAAAAAAAAAAATCATACTCTGAATTTCACAGCATTACTATCACCACAGCATCTGAGCTCCTGAAAAAAATTATCTTTGGCCATCTGATTCTTTACACTGACTCATAAGGTAATTCCAAAACAATGTTTTAACTTGAAAGGGAAGTTAAAATTATTCTCCAAGAAAGCTCAAAACCAGACACATCAAAATAATTTGTTAAATGAATATGATAAATTTTTATTTGCCCAATATTACCAATCTTAAAAATCAGCAGTTTTACAAAATGGCCATAGCCTATCTTTCCTGAAAAGTTCCAAATGAGCTTGAATTGAAATCCAAAGTGAAATCATTTATTACCACTGTCCCCTCACAGGAAGGTACATGAAGAGGAACTAATGATCATTCTCAGGCCTTTTAGAAAAAAAACAAACCTTCAGCAAGTTAAAAATTCTAGGGACCCCAGATCATCATTACTTCAACTAGTTCTCCAAAGAGGTCAACAGAAACTTTCCTCAGCAGGTTTTGTACACATTCTCTCAATGACAGATTTTTAATTTAAGAAGAGATTTATGTGGCAAAATAAAATTATGAATATGTATGTAAAATGCAGGACTATGAAACTGTTATTAGAACAACTACTGGCTAGATAGGCTTAGGTTTCTCTGGAACTCCACTTGCATTTTCTCATTTAGTGACCCTTACTATCTACAGTATATGAAAAGCAGTAGTATCTTCATTTTATCACTAAAAAAGGATTAGGATGATTCCATAATTTGGTACTATGTAGAGAACTGAAGCAGAAAACTCTTTTTGAGTTAAAGATTTCAAGAAAGCAGGAAAGTTTTCATACCCATAGCACTATCAATGTGTCAAACTCCTTGATCTCAGAACTGAAATATGTTACCTGGAGTAAAATCTTCTCTGCTCTCTTTAACTAATGCAACAGCATATTCTGACACTTCAGCAGCTTCTCTTTGCACAAGTTGCCGTAAGCAAGCTACCACTGCACGTCTCAGTAACAAGTATGAGCTACAGAGATTCACCTGAAACATGCAAGAAAAAACAGTAAGACGGCTAACAAACCCTTATCACAATGCCTCAGTAAGGCCGTTTTTTTTCTGAACAATTGTAGTTACAAGAAATCGGTAAAGTCAGTAAGCATGTAATTGATGGTATTTTTGCTCAGCTTTTTTTTTTTTTTTTTAAACCGCAAATGAAAAATTTTGCAACTCCTGTGATCAATTTTAACGTATCGGTACTTTTAACATTTTCTCTCCAAAGGTAACTAATAAGACTGGTTTGGGGCTGGATCCAACTCCCACCAATACTGGTAGTGAGACCTCCATTAACTTCAATGACTGCTGAATCGTGGTCTTAATGAACAACTAACTATATTCTTTGACTATGGGGTATATATAATGGGCTTGGAAACTCAGTGAAAGAGAAAATTACTCAAAATTATCCTCAGATGTAACTAGAGAAATGCCAGTTTAACCAAGGGTGAGACAGTCAATCAGGCTTTAGTAAGTCTGAACTCCATGCATGAAAAGAAGTTTACAAGAAAGAGCAAAGAAAACACTGCTGCAATTTCATCACAAAAAATATTATTTACTCAAATTATGTTTCAGAAAAGGTGAGAGGAAGGGTGAGAGTTACTGGTGAATATATCACACTGAGACAAGTCAGCTCTTCTGAGCAACTACCAGCAAAAAAGTTCATAGCATCACCATATTTTAACACAACCAGGCCAGTGTTTGTTTTTTATACTGAAAAATATGTAATAACAGCTTCTTTATTACAGAAACAAGGAAAAACACTTTAAAAACACAAGACATATCTTGAAGGTTCTTTTGTTAGAGTGGAGCTATCTGATTTTTATTTGCTTGCTTTCATTCTGAAGGGGATCCCAAAGATAGAGTGAACCAGCTGTGTGGCCAGGCAAGATGCCTACACCAATATTTATGCAGCTTCTTTTAAATTAAGCTTAGATTATAATAAAAAAACCTATTCTCTACAACTAAAGCAGTTGTGTACCCTTAGCTGTCACCATCCTTAAAATAGACAGAGCTGAGTGTCTGCTGCACAGAAACCTTGTAGTAAGGTCATGCTCTTCATTTGCCAGCAACAGGTCAATGTTAGCCAAATGATTAATATATATTAGTTAACATAGAGTTAAAAAGAACAACTTAAAGATAAAAAGAGTGATACAGAATTTCAGCTTTGTTACTTGAACAAAACTAAGCTTAGTCTTCTGTATTTCTATGCATGCACATGAACCTGTAACAATCAGAATTACATATTTAATACAAAGATATACTCTGCATAATTCTTCTAAAAGAAAAGAAACCTGACTCAGTAAGTATGTCTGCAAGATACTTTAATTGAAACTTTAAAAACAAGTGAGGCTTTTAATGCAACATTTATGCAAGCAGGCTACACATTCTACTTCAAATTGGACATGCATAAGTTCCGTGCTCATTTTTAACAGGGGAAAAACAGAGGATCCAATTCAGGCTACTGAATAATGCAAGATGCACATTTTTCATCTTCCTCATTCTCCCATTTTCTAAGCAAGGGACAGGACTACATAACAGACACAAAATGCAAGCATCACATACAAACTTAAATGAACAAACAGTTCCCTTTCTGTGCTTAACAGGTTAAAAACAAAATTATGTCTCACTAAGCACATAAATGAAATGTATGTCTGCCATCTGCATAAAGTTAGGAAGGTCTGGTTAGGATGACAATCAAATGTCACTTGACATGCTAAGAGAAATTAAAAGAATATTAAAATGGTTAAAAGGAAAAGATAAAATTTTAAATAAAAAACACCACTGCAAACTGCAAAAGTTTAGGATTAACAAGGCACAGGGACCTACCAACACAGAATTATCCAACAAGATTTCCTGCACAAAAACAAATGACAAACCAGTCATGACAAAACCAAAATATAGATATCACAGTGATACCAACCACACATGGAGGCCATTACATATAAATTCAGCATATATTAAAATTCAGAATCTCATCTCAAACATACCAAAACCCTAATCTGCTTAGTTCATTTATTATATTTAATGTTGAAACACAAATTGCAAACCAGCTGCTCCTAAAATTAGTACTTAAACAGTACCAAGACAACAGCACAGCATAGTTATTGACATTGTACAGTTACCATGTTTCAAAATATCTTTAATGTCTTGCAGCTGAGACCTGGTGTTCACTACATCATAAGCTTATACAGATAAGCGCTTTAGAAGTCTGTTAGCTTTAAAGCTAATGTTAGACATGAATAAAAGCATATGATTTCTATTTCGCTGGAGCCAAGAATTTACCAGACAGGATAAGCATTACTGTTTGATGCAAAGCCCCATGAAAAAAGACCCAATCGACAAACAAGGAATACTTTCAGAAGCTGAAGAAGGGCAGCTAGATAATGACAGGCACATGTATACAATTTAAAAAAGATCCAAACAAAAAACAAGTAAGTGAAGCTGTGTATCCATTGCCCGAGTCATGTTTTGTTATTGCTAGCATAGTCACAAACTGAGCTGTTTAAATACTCTGGGGACCTAAACCACCCCATGCTCTAGGGGGTGGGAAGACAGGTGGAGGAGGCAGCTTGCAGCTGCTCACAGCAATTGCGTGGCATGCCTAATGCTACGTTTGTGGGAAAAAGGGAAGAGAATGTCTAGTTCAGAATCTTCAAAAGGCAAGTTTGAAAACACAAATTTTTTTTAAACCTTGGGGAAAAGGGTGGAGAGGGGAGTTAGTTCAAATGTTACTAAAAATAAAATTATTTGCACATTTGTTTTCAAGATTTTACAAATGAGAAATCATGTTTCTATGGACAGAAGGAGAAAGATCACTTATTTGACCACAGACTCTTTGCCTCCTGTTTTTCTGCCTGAAATAAAGAATGCAGTGGTGGATATCCACAGTGTCTAGTACCCAGCTTTTATACTCTGCTTCCCCTTAACACTTGAAAATGAGTTGCAAAGGAGGACAGTCACACCTTGATCTCCACTTGCAGAAATTTAAAAACCTCATGGAGAATGACTTGCTGAGGGTCACCTTGCAAGCCAGCAAGTCAAGAGCAGATTTCAGGTCCAGCTCAATAGTTTATTCTGCTTCCCTAGTGAGATGGTGATTTAGTGGGTGGAAACTACACAGATAGTTTGTTTTACAAATGCAGAAGTCTGCTTGTGCAAAGATCTTCCCATAGACCTGCAAAGCACACACTCAAACCTTCTTTATGACACTCTTGAGAGACATATTGACATTTACTGAATTGTCAGTATCAGCAACATCTGCCATAGTTCTGTAACAAGTTCATGAGAATGAGCAGAGTTAACTGACTTGGTTGGCTCCTCCCCAATGAAGCTCACAGTTGTTTCTGGGATAGAGATGAACACACACATGTGTACAGATGCATGAACACACACACTTGAGCCATGAACCAGCTTCTTCTTAATTAAGTAATTTAATGTTATAAAGTTTATATAGTACCGTATGAAGTACTTTGAGACAATTTGTAAGAACAATAAAAATCAGTAATATTGTACAGACAAGACAACGTTATCATGACATCCTCTTTACTAGTAGATAGATGCTATTAGAAAAATCATACTGTACATGGATTTACATATGATTCCAAATGCTAATACATCCTCTGAGCAAGTGAGAGACTTATACGATTTGTTCTGATTTTATCAATTTAATAAAACCTGTGCTTTACCCAGGGAGGAGAAAAATCATAGCTGGTGTACATTAAAAGAAAGAACACTTCAGATGAGTTCCAGTTCTTCTGAAACTAGCATATCCATGCCTAACACAATGAGGGGCTGAAAGAGCTTCTCCCTCAATTTTTCCTGGCTCCCACAATCATGTTTCTAGTCAAACTAAATAAAGATAAATGGAAGGAATCTAAACTTTATACAAAATCAATATATGGTTAGTATCAATATATAAGTGCTACCCAGGGGAAGATGTAAATGAGAACTGTGTTAAGATAAACAAGAAAGATTTAAAAAACCCACCATACTTTCTTGTCTGTGTTTGTTTCCCTCATTTACAGGGAGACTAGATGGTTATCTTTAAAAAAAAAACAAACCAAAACATAAAACCACCCTACCCCACCCTACCCAAAAATAATTGTAGCTAGCCCCTGAAAACCTACCAAGGCTAATAACTACCAGAAAATTATTTTTGCTTTCTTCATAGAACTAGGTGATTCTGAACAGCAGCTATTCAAAGACAGAGACACTCTGGGGGGAGGAAAAAACACCAAAAAACCCCCAGCAAACAAACAAAGCCTCCCACCTCTTTGTCAAACAAGGCTGAAAAAGTTTTATTTATTTTTTCCAAAGACCTAGTTTGACTATTACTTATGTGTCAGAAATTTTTATACTGACAAGAAGTCAGTACACTGAAGCATTTGTGCTACAGAAACCTACAATTTTTCACTATTGTGAAAAAACAAATCCAAACAAAACAATTCTCAGTAATTATTACACACAATTTTTTAATTAACCCTTCATCTAAGACATAAGAAGCATCAGAGGAAAAAACTGGCCAACATAAAATAGCTGGTAAAAATCCAGCAAAATTATGATGGATGGTATATCCTGCCAGACAACTGGCCTTAACAAGAACACTTACAAGCAGTTGAGAAGGCCAAGATTTCTACAATGTGCACATCTTGTAAAGGAGAAGCAGAAGATGGGGAAAAAAACCTGAAAAAATAGAGAATACTTGCCTCTAGGAGGATAGGAAACACCCCTACACAATGATCAGTTTCTCTGGTTAAAGAAGCAACTGAATTTTTTAAGTATTTCTGAGCAAAATATTTGAAAATACAAGGATATAGACTAGTAAATGTATACTTACACACAGGCAGCTCACAAGGCTAGACAAGTTGACATGTCGAGGAGCAAACATGTGAAGCTGCTGAAGGCAAGAGATGGCTTGAGCCTGAACAAGGCAGTCGGGATTATCCTGCATCACTGCACAGCCCAGGAGGCAGGAAGTTCTTAAGGCTGAAACTGTCGTACTGCTGCCTGTATTTGGAAGGAAAAACAGGTCCTGGTTTTTGCTTTTAAAACATCAACTTTTTTTTTTTTTTCAAAACATGATAACCTGTCTTTTTTCCAAGCTACCCATAACTCTCATCCTCCTAGAAGATATTCTCTGTATCTGTGTTATACATGCATATCAATGAGTAACAGTCACACTGCTCTCTAGAAATTTCAGTCCAGCTATCTAGAAGTTGATTTAGATGCAAATTTTAAATGTTTGCATCATAACTAAGACACAGACTGGCTCCTAACTCTTTAAATAGGAATACATTTATCATGAAAACAGAAGGTAAGAATTTTCATCTCAAGGCAAGGCTTGGAGAACCAGTTCAAACAAAGGAAAAAGCACTATTTTTTGAAAATTATCTAGCAGTTGTGTCATCCTGATTGCATAAACTCATGGCCTGTGAAATGCTGTCTTACAGCAAAGAGTTGATAAAATTTGAATTACACACTCAAACAATGTTTAGCAATTTTGTTGCTAAACCAAACAAAGCTGATGCTAGATGTTGCATACCTTGCAACTCAGGGCCCAGTGTGGTAATAAGTGCATTTAAACAGCGACCAAGGCTTTGGTGAACTTCAGTGTAAGCAGGGGGTACAGTCAACAACAACATGAGAACAAGAGATAAGGTAGGTTCCACATGCACATGATACAAGGGGCCAGCTAAATCTACTATCAGTGACAGAGAGTGTAGTGCCCATGCCTGTAAAATAAGAGAAGCAGTCATGTAATGTCTATATGATAAACATAAGATCTTGTAAAAATTTGATAGTTCAAGTGAAACTCAGTAACTGACTGTAATAGAAGGTGTACTTTTAGGTTCCAAAGGGACAAATGGAGAGGTTATAGAAAGAAACTTTAAGAACCTGATGCTTAATAAGCCATTCTGAATATTTTGCAAGGTACTCTATGTTCTGCAATGAAAAAATATTTTGTCATTGTTCATTAAAAAAAAATAACAGCAAATTTAATAATTATTGTTCTTAAAATACATTATACTCTTCATAAAATTTCTTCCAGTTCCATGTGCAAGAAGAGAATTATGAAAAAATACTGCTGAAACAACATATTGTTTTAGTCCCAGTCACTTTGCACCGATAGCCACATCTGTTTCATGTCAACATACAGTTCTCTGTGTAAAGATATTCTAGATAAAGCTTAAAAAAATTCTTTAACTCAGATTTAAACAATTACATGGAATATGCTCAATGTCTTTTAAAGCTACTATGATAGATAATAGTTTTATCCACAGGGAAATAATTTTAGTCTTCAAAACATCTTGCCTTATTCAAGTATGTTGAGCAAGTTCTACAGCATTCAGGCTACAAATCTCTTGTTTAAATACATAACCCTTCAACATAAAAACGCTGTGAAGTAAACATCATAGCAGAAACAAAAACTGACATGAACAGAAACACCTAGGTACTATCTAGTCAAGGTTAAGATAGAGGTGAATGTGGAATTAATCAATTCCTAAACCATCAGATACTGGGTTTGAAGCCAGTGTATTTTAGCCTTATCAGTCTCACTGATCATTAATAAAAGCCTCCCATATCCCATCACAGTTCTTGCTTGGAAGGTGGATTTCAAGCAGGGGCTATGGTTTTTCATTGCCTTTGCTGCTCCAGCCATCACCTGTGAGATATGCCTTAAGAGGTTGTGAAGTGTTATTCTTACAAGAAGAGACTTATACTCCAGAATATAAATCAGTTATTTTGTAACAAAACATTTTTAGAGAAGTGACAAGTACCTGTACATCAGGTGAAGTATTGTCCTGAGATAAAGTATAAAGGATTCCAACACATGCATTCAGGTGCTGAGTAGAACCTATTCCTCCTAGGTACCTATACAGACATCCCAGAGCCAAAGAATGACCTGTCCTTGATACCACATCCCTAGCAGATTTTAGCCTATTAGTTATAAGGAAAGAAACTGTTAGTGTCATCACCAAGACTGATACTATGTAATAAGCACACCTACAGATGGAATTTCTAGTATATAATCAGCAAAATATTTTATTAGACATTGTTATATTGCCAAAATTCTAAATTCATTTATCATCTCTTATCTGAAGGAAGGACCAGAAATAATTTAGATATACTTTAATGATGTTCTTAGAACAGCAGCCAATTTAATTTATTTGAAAGCTGACATGCTTACTTAGACAATCATCTTAAAGGTCAACAAAACTAAGAAATACACACTGAAGTCAGGCAGTGCTTTTTCCTGTTAATTTCTGAAGTGACATCAAATTCATGAAGGAACCAGCTTTTAAAAATTATTATCATAATAGAGGCCAGATAGATTTCTTAAACATTAAACAAACTCAAACAGTAATTTACCACACTTTTTTTGAACTTACTTGTCAAAACTGACTTGTGCTAATCCAGCAGTGAAGGCACTGTCAGAAACCACCTGTGCCAATCTGGCCAAACACTCTGCAGCAGCACATCTTAGGAGTGGATTATTGCTTTCCAAGGCACCCATTACCAATGTCAGGGCAGACCTTCTAACTTCTTCTGGACCTAAACTTCCCTTGCAGTTAGCCAAGTGCTAAAAATAGATATTAAATATGTTAAACAGCAAGACAGTATAGAAATCAGAATGTGCTTTTCCGTGTCATGCAAAAATTACAAGACCCGCAAGAAGGCATTTGATTTTCTTTCCCTTTTGTCTGCTGTTTTGAGAGTCAGAAGTCTAACTCCACATAAGTATATGTCATACCACAAGATCAACATTCTGAGTTTAAGAAATACCGGATAGATCGCAGTAGAAGCCAATAAACCAACACACTAGCATAAAACTCAGGAAAACAGTATCAAGAAGAAAACCCGTGAAAACAGAATAAATAACACAAAGAAAAATCCCAGCCCAAAAAAAGAATATGAGCATAAGCTACAGAAGTTATCTCGACTGCATATTAAATATACCCTAAATACAAATACAATGAAAAGTCTTGTCTATTCTGAAAATATTTTGCCTTACTTTGAAGAAAACCTAAGAAGGGAAGAATGAAAACTGACGTGAACAGAGAAAAATACAAATAAAGCATAAGAGAAAAGCAACAAATGGCAGAGAGCACAAGATTTTTTTACCAATTGTTACTTTTTTATTTATACAGTAAGGAATATGAAAGAGACAGTGATAAAGACAGAAATGATACAAACAGAATTTTTTCATCTGTCTCCTATTTGAATGACACTAGTATGGATGATAGTATACTACAGTGTATTAGAATGGGTTTCCCTAACCCTTTAACATCAAAAAAGGGAAAAATTAAACTATGACTCTTCATCACTTAAGAAAAGTGTGACATCACAATCTAGTAAATATTTTACAGAAAACAGGACTGATCTTCACCTTGACTATTAATCAAAACAAGAACTTCTGTGTAGACACATTTGAACCAATAGATGTCATGTTTTAGTAAGAGGGAGAGAAATAAAGGAGAGAAACAAAGGAGACTTACCTTTAAGGAAGTAGAAAAGGCTGACACAACATTTAGTCGTACTATTTGTTGCCGTGATCCTTTTGTTTGCTTTATGGAATTCAACAATTGTTCTAACACCTGGAGCCTTAAAAAAAAGAAAAAAACCCCAAAAATTAAAAACTAAGGAAACAAATCAAGGTTTTTCATTTTAAAACATACAACAAAGCCTATATATTATAGAAACAGAGGTAGAACAAACCTATTACCCTAACTTTCAAGCATTTTTCTTCAACTGGCATCCCTGTCTACTATAAAAAATTTTTGTATTCTGTATTAGAATAGGTAATTAGTCTATGAACATGAAATTTTTTCCTTTGTTTCCTTATAATGTATGTTTTCAGAGATAATTACTTATACCTAAGCAACATTAGACAGATGTGATTAAAAGGAACTGTGTATGGGAACGATGTGTTTTGACTTACAATTGAGAAAGGGTGAGGGGAAATAAAAAGGAAAGAAAAATGCAGCAATTAGTTCAGGTCTTGAGAAACAGGTGAAGAAAATGAACCAAAAACCTGGTGACAGTAGGGACAAAAAGCCCAGACAAACAGGAAAAAAACCACCAAAAAAAGAAGTCAGTGAAGACAGAATATGGAAGTAAATGCAAGTCAGAAGAACATATCATAAAGCAAGTGGCAATTTTATTGGCAGGTATGCTCATATACAAAAGCTGCCTCAGGATTACGCTAACTCCCGAGCATTCTAAGCAGTGAAGACATCAAGACTCAGGCCTTTCATGCTAAGCGCTCATCCCTCACAGGAAATTGCAAAACCATCACCACCTATAATGATCCAAGGTCTAAACTACGTTTGGGTTTGAAAATATAAAGCCATTTAATTTAAAAATAATATATTTGCTCTAATGCTGCATTCAAGAAAATTACCAGCAGCACACAGAATAAGCAACAGCATGCAAAAATCTTGAAGAATTTCATGCCACAGCAACTGGTGTGCTTATAAATATGAAACAAATCAAAATGCCATGTGTGCAGTGGGAAGATACACACACGCACACACAAAACCAAGAGAAGTCTGTGACCCCTTTCAAGCATTCTTGTACCTTGACAGAGGTACTTGACAGTGTTAAGACACACACTCTTGTTTCTTCCCATCCACTTTTTATAAAGACTGAGGCAGATTAAGTTTTTACAGAATCCACTTATACAATTTTCTTTTTTTTCAGAATTATTTTCTTCTGTGTTCAGACAACACTGTGGCCACATTTTAGCATCTCCCAAATTCCTCAGCAGTTACAGTTACTACTTTACCTGTGAGATTCTGCTACATGGGAGAACATAACTCCGAAAAGATGAGTTGCTGCACTGATAACAGACAATATGGGAGGTAGTGGTTTAGGTACTGAATCACCTTTTGCAACTTTCTCATAAATTGAGTAAGGGTCATACTCCAGGCTGCCGCCAGCTATGCTGTTGCCTAAAAGGAGCTGTAAAAAGGAAAAAAGTTATAGCCATATTTCTGACCAAGACAAAACCAGCACTGATCCAAATAAATAGAACTGTATGAAAGTATAATACCACCATTATACTAGATCAAAAAGTACCTGCTCTTCGATAAATCGGTGGTCAGTCTCCTGCAGTAAGGGACCAAGTAAAAGGAGATCATTCTCATGACAAAGTGGGGGAAGCAAGAATGTAGAGGCGTCGATCTGGCTATCTGGGACAGTCAAGTCAACCACTAACTCTTTCAGAACAGCACAGAAGCTTCCTTTAAATTAAAGGAAAAAAATACTCAGAATTTTCAGTTAATTACTTGCCACAAGCAACATTGAGAGCAAGATATTTATACTAAAATAGCAACATCAATCTAACATTTTTCTTTAGTCTTCAAATAGCTTTTTGGAGAATGCTCTTGCTACAGGGGAAACAACAGCATTACCTAAGATAAGCAAATAAAGCACAGGAAGCAATCTAGAAGCTGAAAAACAGAGACCTTTACAGAAGGCATAATGCCATACAACTGCTAATCAAGTAAAATAGATACATTTATAATTGAAGTAGAAGAAAAAAAGTCAGTTACAAACACAACCATATTTTCTTCTATTTCCTGAAAATGAATGCTGTGGAATGTATTATTACCACGCTGAAATACTTGGTCTTGGCAAACAGATGTAATTTAAAACATTTACAAGTTTGATAAATAACCAAAAGCTGCAGAAGGTAGTGGCCTGTTTCAAGATTTTTGCACTCAAAAAGCAAAGCATGAGGAATTCACTGTATTATAATTGCATTATGACAATTTACACTGGTAGTTAAAACTTTCCCATATTTTAGTACATAATATTTCAGTCAAGATTGTACATTATACATTAACAACAACATTAGGCATTCTGAGTCAGTCTATTTTAGGTTATTAAAATAGTCCCTGCAGCGAGAGAACATTTCCAGTGCTGAACCACACATGATGAGAAAGGTCTGGCTTATCTGATAAATTGTGCAGAACTGATCTTAAGGAATGTACACAGTCTTTATGCAAATATTACTTAAGAATTTATCTCCACAGCACGAAGATTGCAAAGTCAAGTCCTCTTGAATTGGGAAATATCAGCATCAAGGGGGGATTAACTCCACATGTCCAGTTTTTTGCATTCACTATTGTTAGATGACCACAAAATTTCCCTTTTGCACTGAAGTTGCTTACACTTTTTCAACACACAGACATTCCGTATGCACAAGCAGAACTGTTTTTACAGTTGGAGCTGGTAGATGCAACCAGCTATTTTACCCCTTCTGAATGCTGAATCTGTTCTAAGAAAGCGGACTTCCTCCCCACTGCCTCCCAAACTCCTGTCCCCAGCAGCCTCTCTGCCCTGCAGGCATCTGTTGCTTTGCCTGCCTCCCTGACTAATTAGCAAATATGTAATTTTTCCTCAAATGCTTAACTCAAATCTAAATGGAAAAGGTTACCACTATCAAATATATTCCAAGATGCAAGATAGAGTGTCAAAAGGACAGAAATTGAGCCTTTTTAAAAAAACACCATAATTAAAAACTGCTCTTTCATTAACTGTTATAGACCACAATTAAAAAAAAAAAAAAATAATCCCTTTCTATGAAAACAGCTTTTTACATAAAATTTAATGGAGCTATTTGGCAATTTTTTACCAAATTAACATTTAGTTTAGTACCAGACACTTGGCCATCCTCAATATTCAAATATTATCCCAATGTAAAGCAGTCCAAAATTTTGAGCCAGAATGCTGTTCCAGCATTCTAGCTATTCATCTCATCCTGTTAAGAAAGAGAAGTGAATGCTTGTATTCAATTTTATGGTTTAGACAGTGGAACATAAGAAGCACAAAAAGCTGAAGAATGAAAAGAACGTTAATGAGTTGTCTGACAAAACACATTAATTTCAGACCACAGAAAACATCAACAAATCTAATAATCAAAATTCAAACTACTGAAATTATTTGTGTGAAATTATCAAATTGGACATTATAAAAATTTAAATTTTTATAACAACTCACAGGAAGTAAAGGTTTTAGCTTCAGAAACATGAACACATTATAATCCAGAACTGACACATGAAAACGATCACAAATCATCATCTTAGAAACAGAATGAGCTTTTGTCAGCCTAACAAGTTCATACTTTACATCAGCTAAAATGCAAAGTCTTAGTGGTTCCCATGATGGAAGACAGCAACTAAAATATGTTAAATATATTTCACTGATGTTCAACTTAACCTAATACATTCTTCTCATATCTGTCATTGCTGAAATAATGCAAAAAAAAATCAGCTACTACTCATGCACACTCACAGTAAACCTTCATAAAATTCTGCTGTTTGAGCAGATAGTGATTTTTAGTGATGAGCTATCAATAAAGAGAGTCTCTTCTCAACTATTTATTTGGCCGGGTATTTCCTCTTGTCCTAAAGAAAACCAGCTTTGCACGTTATTTGCAAATACTGAAAGCTTGAGTTACAACTCCTAATATAAGTTCCCATCACCAATTTTCTCAAAAAGAAACAACTTGCAGGTTTCTAGCCTCTGGCTAACTACCTGGGTCAAAGAAAATGAAAAGAAAAGAAATAAAACCATGAACTGGTGAAAGCTTCTCATTCAGTGTGCCCCGCTGAGCCATGCAAAATGTGCCAGGCTGTGCAACACAAGAGTACTTATAATATTCTTCCTAATGATAATGATTAAAATTAGACAGTGAAAAAAACATCCTGGGTTCCATAATCATATATTTAAAAAAAAAAAAAAAAAATTAAAAATCCTAGTATTTGCAAAGACATACAGTTTCCGCATGAAGCTGTCATACTGGAAATAATATGGAAAGAAGGGTATTTGTTTCAAGCTTTAACTTAAAAACATTTTTTGCATTTTTTAATGATGCATACTTATATGCTAAAATATACAACAGACCTTGGAAATAATCTCTGGCAATATATGCATTTCCATTCTTTCCCTACTCTCACACTGCTGTATTACAAACAGGTGGACAACTCTGAGACTATCAAATCTGTCAAATTACTGGTTTGATTCTAAGACTATTTACAAAGATTTTAGCAGGGTGACCAGTTATTTATAACAAACATTTAAAGCTTTTTCTTTATTTATTGGTTTTAGAACACAGCATCCTCAAGCTAGGATGCTCTCTCACAAGAGTCAGGCTTTGCGGGTCACACTGGTAAAACACTGTGTATTTTTCAATAAAGTTAGACCATATGCAAAAATCCTGAACACATCAAGGAACCACCAAACCCATCCATACCCAAATATTGATATTCTATAAAGTATCAACCCTGTAAAAAAAAAGAAAAAAAAGAAAAAAAAAGAAAAAAAGAAATAACTTGCTCTAAGTGATGGAGGTGTCATTTTCAGTCTTTTAAGCCCAAGTCACAAATGAGTATTATACACTATGCTTCAAGTGTTATATACAGATGTGACAACAGCTTTAAGGGAAAAATCGGGGACTTGTTCTTTTGAAGATTCACTTAGTTACCACTAGATGGAGCAGATTATTTGAGTAAAGATTCCCTGCATAATACAGAGGACACAGCCAATTCTGTGCCTGGCTGGCCCATATTCTCTCTATCGTGATGAAATACCGTGTACAACCGTTTACAACTGCCAAAACCACTCTGGTTCCTTATTTCAGTCCATAAAGTACTTGGTAAACAATTTCAAGATGACAAATATTCAATGTTTTAGCTGAACTGTTAGACATAACTAAAGTGCATAAATTATTGGATTAGAGGATTAGATTTTAAATACTCCTAGGTATGTTTTGCTACAGAAAAGTAAGTCTATCTATCCCTGGAAATTTTTCTTTAAATACAAGCATTTTATCCACAATCCGCACAGGATCAGAGTAATATATCTGTAATATATGTCTACTTGAAGCAATTACATTAAATTCTTTCAGTAGACCATGCAATTAGTTTATGCTAAAATTACACCTTTTGTGTTAGGATTCAGTGAAAGATTCAGTGTAAAACAGGCATCAAAGAAAGTCAGTTCTTCAAATAGTTTAAAACTGCAAGGTTGTCCACCTTCAAGTTTCAACTAAAAATAGGACAAAAGTCTATATTTGTAAGGGGAGGGGAGATGAACACTAGCTTTCTAAAACCACAGTGACTTCACTACAATTTCAAATTTAAACACATTTTATTCCCTCTATTTATTAGCAAAGGTGGAAGTAATTCTTTTTAGCTGAATATATGTTGAAAAAAAAAACTTAAAAATGTGCCCTTGTTATTTTTAATGGATTTCTCTTTGTAAGGAAATACATACCTTCATAGGTCTTTGGAGGCAATACTGCTAGTAATTCATACAGTTTATGTCTATAAACCGTTGATGGTGTTTTTAAAGAATTCCCATATGATTTAGATATTGAAGAAAGCCTTAAAATATAAAAAACATATCAGAAATGTTAAAGACTAAGCATTATGTAACACTCTTTTTTCATTTGTACCACTCTACTGAATACTTTTAAAAACTATGCATACTCTAAGTACAGTTTTGATTTGCACTACCAATAGTAGAAGTAAAACAATTTATTTCACATGTTTTGACAGAATGTCCATTCTCCCTTCCCAGTCATTATTTTTATTTAATACTAGAGAAATAAACAAGATTTTCTGTTTCCTTTCCTTCTGTGTTAAGATACTAGAGCCCAAATACACTAAATCACTGAAGGCAAAAGTTTTAAAGTTATAAAACTCTTTCCCTCAACTGTGAATCTAAATATAAAAAATGCCCATGTCTAAAACTTTTGGTCCAAATGTATTCTTGAACTTTGTTTATTTTATAAAAAATGATCACGCATAAACATGAATGTGTATGTTTGATTACAAAAAAAGCAGAATAAAACCACTAATTTAATAAAACTATGCAACAATTTCTTCCCTATTTTTTTTACATGATACTGGAATCTCCAAGACATATTATAACAGCAAAAGTCTTCAGCTATACAGCTGAAATCTATACTTGAATTCTTGTACCTTGAAAAGAAAGTCATTTAGAAAGTGCACTAAATCAAATGCAAGATTACTCTGTAGCTTTTCAAAACCAGAATCTTATTTAACAGTTTTATATACACACTTACTGTGTCAATAAGTCAACAGCACTTGGAAGAGGAGGAAGAAGTCTCTGAACAACTTCATCCGTAAGAAGACCAGCACAGTGGGAAACAAAGCTTTTGATAGCTAGAAAAGAAATTGGATTTTAACTTAGTTAACTTACTAGAAGAAAAAAAAAATTACATTAATGAAGTAATCACATAATTACCTCACTAATAATTTAAAAGTAGAATAAAGCATGAAAAAAAAAAAGTTTGACCAATAGTTTAAGAAGATGATAAAATCTCAAAATTCATATTTACAGATGCACTGTTTTGGTGCCTCAGCTTGGACATTCATATCTTGACTTTTAATTGCATATATAAATGCAAGCTTTTTTTCTTTTTGTCACGAATTATGGGATATAACTCAACTTCATAATTCCATGTTAATAATAATAGAAAAATTAAAAATGGGAGAAGAATGATGTTTAGATGACCTACTGCTTACTTTGCTATTTTTCTATTATATTTAGCATAATTACTGTACTTTAGGAAACAACTTATATGTACACAAGTATTTTTCATTATTTACAGAAAATTAAACTTGAGTTTAACTTTCAAAAAGGACACAGAGAATATACAATACTAAAGACCTATTTCCAAACCAAAAAATAATACTTACGGGTTAATTGTTCAGGTTACTTGTAAAACGAAATTACTGTTGAATTCCACACTTTCCAATGGATTTTAAAAGTGAGAAGGCTGATCACTATACTAGGGTTCACATTTCTCCAGTGCAAAGGACCCTTTAATACTCTAGAATACATGACTGAATCATATCACGTACTTGAAGATCACTGGAGTAATCTATTGGAAACCCTAATTTACAATATTTCATGATGAAAAATTGCAACCTACCAGAGAGCGGCCAAATCCATAGTGCTCTTTACTGGTTGAGAATTGAAACTTCCTTACTGTAATTTTTACCGGAGTCTTCCCACTCTCACAAATGTGTTTGACTCACCAATTCTATTTTGCTTAGAGTAAGCTACCTAGTAGGAAACCGGACTGCTATTTACTAGATATGATAGACTGTTTAAAAAAACAGAACACACCCTCCCTGGGGTTTAGATCTTCATTTCTTGATTGTGATATGTTAAACAAAAGAAGAGAAGCAACCTTCCTGATATCATTTACCACTTGGAAATCAAGTGATTAGAAGAACAAGAAGAAACCCTCTTGGGTTTTCTTGTTTCTTTTTTACAAACATAAAACACATGTAGATAGATGGACAGATAGCTAGATAGATGTAAATATATGTATATGAGCATGTATGTTGGGGACCAAATACATTCTTTACCATTCAGTGAGAAAAAAAATCAATATGAAGTATCATTGTTCTTTCAGAAGGAAAAATAAACAGCCCAACTATAAATATGCAGAAAGACACAGTAAATTCTGCTTACCACAGAGAGCACCGGCACGACCTTCCAGTGTTACTTGCCAGGTAAACAAATCTCCTCGTGTCTTCTCTGTTTCTAGGTCTTTAGGGGATGATGGAAAGATGCACTTCCATAGTAACAGCACTCGTGGCAGATGGTGTTGGACAACTGCAGGGCCTGTAAACATTGACAGTTGTCACGCCAATGTAAGGATTAACAACATTAAGTTTTCTTTGGTTTTTTTTTTCTATGTTCATAAAAATCTTTACAGCTGTGAACAAAACTTTACGCTACCTTCCCAGACTTCTCACCATCTTGGTACTCCATTTTCATGCATACCCACTGACACATTTACTAGTATGCCACCAAAACAACTATAGTATCTGTTTTACTAAGTACAGACCCTGTGGATAACCACAATAAAAGAGAGATAAAAATCAAGAGTGATGTTCAGATTAGAGGTTAATGCACAAGGTCTGTTTTCCCTAATCTAAGAAAAAACTGGGAGCTGTTGAACAGAAGTAATAACTGAAAACATGAAGATGCCTTAAAAATACAAACAAAACTAATAAGATACATTCATTTGTAATTTAGTGATCACAGCCTATAATCCGACCACTTATAAATATAAGAATGTTCTGTTAGGTTTCAAATGACTGACAAGAGGAAAATAATTAGCTGATTTTGTGCTGGGATAGATGTTAAAAAGTATTAGTGTAATTCTTCATGACCACAAAGGCATTTGGTTAGCTTGAATTTGAAATTTATCTTCTACATTTAATTAACAGTGGTCCCACTTAGTCACTGTTTTTCAGATATTGCATCCAATGAACTTATATAACAAATTTGAAAGAAATTATTATTTTAGAAAGCTTTTCTAAAGATTCCAATTAAGGGTTGGGGTTTTTTTTAGAATTATTTTGTAGTGGTAAGTTAAATGACGCATCAAAAGAATTATAGTCAGAGACAGAACAGCTTCATGTAGTTTAATAAAAATTGTAGAAAGCTACTACCTAATGTCATGAGGGCAGCTATCAACAGCCATCCAGCCTGTGTTCGCTGCAGTGAAATGCGACTGTTTTGAGAAGCAGAACATAACAAATCCTCTGCTACTGTCATGATGACCTTCAAAGGTAAAGAGAAAAACAGAGCAACAGCATCTTAGTAATTACCAAATGTTTTTTTAAGTACTATTTGCTGTAATATTTAATCCTATTTCAGTGTCCCCAAATAGAACACCATCTTTCTCTCACACTATGGCAATAGACTCAGCCTCATGCAGTTGCAATATCTGACTTCAGTACTAGTTTGGAATAGCTTCAACAGTTCTGGAGGGTACTAGGTAAGTTACTTTGCTACTTTGTCCCCTTTCTTTTATCAGCAGTAAAATGACAGCTAATAATTCTCATCGGAATATGCTTTGCAAGGTTAAGAATGTTCTCTCTTTATGTCACTATGTAGAGAAAGGATAGCAGGAGACCTGCAAATTAGAGTTCAGAACTGGCAAAGGGGGCAACGATTTTTTTATCCGTGTTTTAGAATAAGGTCCATCATTCTCTCTGACAGTTCTTAAATCAACAAATGGTATGACTAAACAAACAAGTTCAAATAGTATAGTCAAAACTAACCCTATTTTAGCTTTTCCCCAATAATTGCATGTGCCTACCATTAAGGCAACGTGAAGATGTGTGCCCATTACCAAAGCACAAGCTACCTAGAATTTACACGGATGAACACAAACTCTGACCATGAACAATTACCACAGTATGGCTACAAATGCTGAAAGTATTCTGCAATACTTCAATTATATTTTACATATGCCAAAAGTATTTCTTACATCTTGCATTATATCTGGTCACCAAAACAAGCTGCTTATAAATTAATACAGTAAGAAGTGTCATTATCAATAATGTAACTAAAAGCCTCAGTATAGACAACATCCTTATAAAATTTATTTGCACACTTATAAAATGTCAGGAAAATTTGCACATGAATGTTTGCTTCATGAAAGTTTGAAATTTGTATACTTCCAAAACTTTGTGAAATATTAACAGTCTGAAACTAGTTTCTCCAATTCTGTAATGCTGTCAGGTGGTTACAAATGAAATTTTTATAAATTTCCAATAGAGTTAAAATATTCTAAGATTAGAACAGTGATTAGAACAGTACCTTGTTAAATTATACTACTAAAAATCACTAACAGCTTAGTATCCCTAAATTATCTGTAAAACATCCATTAAAGGATTTCATTTAATGATTTCTTACAATTTTTCTCTCTATGTAATGTCTTATTTTTTGAACTGAAGTATAAGCACTACTATTGAATGCTAAATATATACAAATCCACTAATTATTTTGTTTTCTTGAATAGGTTCCACCTGCAACTCTAACCACTCTCTCAAAGGAAAATGCATTAATATAAAACAGCTTCTGTCCAGGTCACTACTGTCTACGTTTGATATTTCCTTTCCAAAACTGCTCTATTTAACACTGGTCTCTTTCAGCTCCCCAGAAGAGGAGCTAGTCTGGAATCTGGCAGTGTTCCTAGGAGAGAATGGAAAAGAGCTTTTGTCAACTCCTCTGTTCTCCCCCCTGCCAGCTTAGTACAGAATACAGTGTTTCTCCCACACTTTTCCGTGCCCTCCATACCTCCTCCTGACCCTATTCTATCCTATTCTATTCCGCTAAAAGAAATCTTTCTTAAGAATTAAGTTTCTCTGCTAAATAGAAGCTTTAGTTCTGCTTAGGTGTATAGAATTTGAATGGCACTGCTTATCTATATAACTGGACAAAGGATAGTAACTTTGTCCTTTCCCCAAGGTCTTTCAGTGATCATGAAGTTTTAAAAGTTAAGAAAAACAGGGTTTGAGGGTTTTTTTACATTTATAAATTGTTTCATCAGCAGTTGGGACTTCGAATGTTGAGATCTGTAGCTAACAATGTCTATTAAGGACTCAACAACACAGAAAGGATGGGCTGGAATCATGGCAAGAGATATTTTTCTTGAACTACTAAAGCATTCCTTTCATCTTACAGTGGTGTAATAACAAGAAAAAAACCACAATCCTTGTGTCAAAGTGTGACACTTCTCAAATGTCCACTGACTCTGAAAGAGGTATTTTCAGAACTGAGAATGTGTCTACATTATGCAGCAAATTTGCATGTACTGCTGACATTTGTGTTGTACCATGGTTTTCCAACTGTAATTCCATGGATAAAGTTCTCATTGAGGTGGAAACACCTTTTTCTCCTGGTTTGTACTTCTACATCTGCATATCCCTAAAACTTCAGAGCACAGTATATCCTGTCTGTGCTAGTGGAGAGACTGGTAACAAGCTTCTTTGACTATGTTAATGCAAGAAATGGGTTTCTGTTAAATTCTGTAAAACAAAATTAAAGCGTCTATTTGTTGGTCTTGATTAAAGATTTTGTTAGACTTGACCAAAGACTAAAGATAATACATACTTACTGTTATCAGTGTAAGCACTGACAGAATTGTATACTAGAGAGTCACTGACAGGCCTGGGAAATATTAATTTGGCTTAATCAAACAATGGTCGAACAGGTTCCCTTCCAGGAAACTTATTTCTAACATCACAGCATGCGATAGATCTGTATGTGTATTTCTGATTTATTTTTTTTTTTAATGAAAGAAAGCTCTTTTCCTTTGACAACGTCTGACACATTTCAGCTGATATGTACTCCAAACTACTCTTATCTCACCATTGACATGGCTGAAATGTCAGCTTTTTAATTTAAGCTAATGTCAAATTCGTCCAGAATTACAGAAGGTTTGATCTTGCTGTAAAGAATTTAGTTCGAAATTCTGAAAAACGTAACTCTACTCAATAAGTGTTTTGTCCAGGTAAACATTTTCTTAGACTGTTCAATTAGGTCCTTACAGCTCCACAGAACTGTTGTCTGTCCCCCCAAAAATAACAAACTTCTCCCCTAACAAACCTCTCATTAGAAAAAGGTAGCAGTATGAGTGGTTAATAAAGTAATTGGTGACATTTCCTGAGAAATTACAATCCTGACATATGTGAGAAGAACACTTAATTTGAGTTACAGTATGCTTCAAAATCCCCTTCTTGAGGAAAGAAAAGATCTCATCCGTATACTGTGTTATGTGATCACGTCATAAAGAATACATGCAAATACTACTGCAAAAACATCAAAAGAGTGCCTATAGGAAAAGTATTCAGACCATACCTTCCCTTTCCCATGTGGAATTCCTAAAGGACAGTGTTTTACCGCACCCAGCAAAGCAGCAATGGCAAAACTGTAGCCAGTTACTGCTTCTGGAGAAGATTTCAATGCACTAAGACGTTCAATGCAACGATCCAACAGTAGGGACACGTAGGAGGGCAATGCTACTGCAATACAGCGTAAACACCAAGCTGCTGTTAGTCTAACGGAAATGCTGGGGTGAAGAATGACAGAAATTACTGCTTCCAGAACTCCTGAAAATAAAATGCATAAACACACTTAAGAAATAGGCAACCAGAATGTCAAACAAGCAAAAATGTATACAGAGGATTAGTGAACATACCGCTATCCAGTTTCTCTACTTCTCTTTAAAAAGCACTATTGATTTTTATGGTGAAATATTTCTTATCAAATTTAAATACTTAAATACGTTTCAAAAAAATTACCCTGAGTAAAAAGTAACAGCATGAAGAAAACCTAACATATTATGCAGTTATTCACCAACACGCATAGAAAATGTCTGTAAGTATTCTCAAGGAGGCAGAAATCCATGCAGTTGGAAACAGATGTCCACTTCAACCCATTCAGAAAAAAAATCTCACTGCTGCTAAATGGAAACAATAAAAGTAGATGAAGATACTGAGCTCAATCAAACTGATTTACTATAAACATGAGGAAGTGCTGGACTTTAAATACAATCCTTAATGGAGTTAAATTTTATGCTTTTTTTTTTTTTTTCTTTCATTAAGAGACATACTAGTACAGGACAGAAGACACAAAACTCTTTGGGCAACGCCTAAAGACTTCCTACAACATATAAGATAGCCAAATTCCCCTCTTTTTTAATTTTTTTTTTCTTTCTTTTTTTTAAGTTTAGTGGAGAGATAGAAGAACTAACAAGGTCCAGGCGAGAAGACTGCACACCATGAGAAAGGTTGCTATAGCCAATGCCAAACAAAGGATCCCAACAGATTTGAATGGACAGTCTAGCCATAAGAAATCAGAGAAGATCACAGAGAACAAGGAATATATTTTGTACTCTGGTTCACAGAATAATTCAGGGCTTGTACCTGCACTGGAGTCTTGCAGTAATGGTGCTGCTGTAGTTCCTAAGCCATGGATGAGACTTCCGAGTTCCTGAAGTGCACACACAAGCACATGCTGACTTGCTGTTACATCTGTTGTATTAATTCTTGTTTCCAAGTTACTGTCACTCATTGCAGCATCTGATAACACAGTACATGAAGATCCCCATGAAATCATTACCAAATTAAAACAAACAGATCAGAAAAAGAATTTTGCTATGGTAAGTTGGTTATATTACCAAATGAGCTTTTATCATTACCACTTTTATTACTGACCAAACTGTTTTCATAAAGGTTTACCTTCACTGAAACAAGTACATTTCTGTTATGCAAATGGATAGTGTAGTAATGCCTGTGAGGGCATTAATGGAATTGCTTATCTTTAAGTGATGGGGAACAGTGGCTAGTAAGAAACACACTATTCTCAGCCTTGCCAAAAGTGTTTTGAAGAGGACATACTTGATATAGCTTGCCAGATGTTACTACATAGTAGGAAAAAAGGAAGGGAAGGAAAGAGTGAAACAGGGCAAGAGCAAGCAAGAGAGAAGGTGTGAGTGGGGAATAGAGGGAAAAAAATCTGGAGTTTTTTTTCCAAGTTCATCTTTTGAGACACAAATGATTATGTCAGTTTAGACATTTAACATTTAGATATTTAACTAGGATATAATCTCCAACTGTACACCAGGGAATGACTGGTTATGCCCAGCATTTTCTTACTTTTCCCCTACAAGGGCAATGGCGGGAAATCAGCAGCTTTTTTTGGAAGCTGTGTACAAGACTTTATCACATAAGAGATCTGTTTTCTCCATGAGAAAATGCTTGTTTTGTCAATTAGGAACAAATGCTTCTTTTTTGAACCATTAGTAGTGTCAGCTGCTCTGAACAAGAAGGTAGAATCTGGTTATATATTAACTGCCAATTAAACGTATTTTACAATACTGTCTATATTTTATTACTGCATATATTTATTAATTTATTATATTTGTAATTGGTTAAAATAATATTCGCCAGGGAATAAGTGTTAAAAAAACGTTTACGCTTGTGTGGGTATGCATATGCAGAAACAGACACACACAAACAACCAGCCCATGTTAAAAACAAAGAAGTCCATCAAAAGCCCTCTACATTATTATGTTAATAAATCCATACTGTATATTCTATTTCTGCAGTCTCTGGATTAGGAAGTTGAACAATCACTTAAAAAAGGAAAAACTGAAGCCCAAATGGATAATCTTGTTAGACCCATACCCACAACTTTCTTCAATTTCCAGATGGCCTGACAAATCTCCTTGGCAGCTGCAATTTGAGCTTTTTCCCCAAGAAGGCCGCCTACTGTAGCTCGAAGGATAAATGAAACACAGCGGCGACAGCCGATAGCATCCATCTGACTCTGAATAGCCTTGGGGTGAGACTGAGACACGAGATCTAGAATATGGGAAAGGAAGGCAGAGAAGTTCCTTTCAAGCCATTGTGCTCCTAATGTAGAGACAAATACCACATATGCCTGGAAGAGATTTGAAAAGAAGCCATATTTTAGAGTAAAATCATCTGCAAAAGCACTGCCAGCTATCCCACATACTTTTTAAAAAATCTGTACACATTGCCACAACCAGAACTGAGATTACCAATACATTTATGCATCCATAAATCACATGTTCTCCCTTTCAGGTAGCTGCAATTTTTTTTGATCTATTTAAGTAACCTAAATAACTATCAAAACTGTACTAGCAATATTATAGCCTACCTTGACTGTAAGTTAAATTCAAGCTGCTTGCCCATCTTATTTCATTCCAGAGTGTGAGAAATGGCAGTTTACCCTGCACAGGCACTTGTTATGTAAAACATTGTGTTTGCTCTCACTGAACAACAGCTTCCAGCTATTTAACATTCTGCAGATGGTACCCAAATTTGATGTATGAATGCATTTTAAGAACTACTATGTTACAAAACTGTAACCCATAACCCTGAAAGAATTTTGTTATTATAGGCTTTGAATTAGGGAATATTTGCACCCCCCAAGCACTGCTCTTCATCTCAATGAATTTTAATTGTTCGCCTTGCAATGGCAACACCATAAAGAGACTACGTTTGTCACAACAAAGAGGAAGAATGCAGAGTCACTTTCAAATCTAATCACTACAAGACCATTTATTTTGCCATATAATACACTCCCTTACAAATGCCTTCCATGTATTGGATTTTTTTTTTTTAATGAATAGATGTGCTACCATCAAGAAAAGGGAATATAAAAAATGAGAATATGCAAATGAACACACAAAATTCCTCATGCGAAAGTTCACAACTACTACCCATACCAACGAACTTCTATATTTGCCTCATACATAGTCTCATGTTCAATATTAAGAACAAAATTATTCACATAAAAGAAAGTGAAATATTGTAGATAGAGAAATTGTACTATTTGATCCTGTTAGCATCTATTAGCTCTTGACAAATACTACTTAGGGTTCATAATGTACCAGTACTTTCCCCCTGTTTTACAGATTTGAAAATTGAGGAATTTAACAGAATATTTAACAAAATAAATTTGTGAAGAGTCATTCTGCCATGGCTACATTTTGAACTATATCTTGAACCTTGCTGTGTCTTGAACAAATATAATTCTTCTTCCATATGTAAGAAGACACCTTCAGTGTTTTTCTTATTTTTTAATTTACAGTAAACTGCAATTCACATAATAATTAATACATTTTATAACTGCAAGTGTTTTCTACTCCCAGGCACTGAAATATGAACAATTCCTCAAGTTTTTCTTATAGAAACATTGCACTATTTTAACTGTTTTGGTACAGTTAGAGTGTACCATCTAGCACAGGTAGTACTTTGTTAATGCAGAAATGCTTGAGAAAGGACACAACCCCCAAAACCCAATACAAATAGCCAACACACTGAACTGAAATATCTATTCCTGGGAAACTAATAAAACCACCGTGTATACAGAACACCCTAGGAGTCTGGCATGCATATTCTAGGCAAATAGCTGTCAAGGTATTATTGTTCCCCAGGTTTTCTGTCTCTCTGCCAGAAGTTAATGCTTCCACCCAGCATGATCTGAGCATAGAAGACAATTTGTGAGCACCTTCTAGCTGTTTCAGTGCAAAGTCTGGCAGTTTCTATCAGTAATTCAAGCTAATTTACAGATTTATTTTTTTTTTTACTGCAGAAGTTAAAATGCACTGAAAAACTCCCTTACTGGCAAAGGGGATGTCTCAAATAGTTGTGGGGACTGTAACATACTAAAATAATCACAGCTGTTTGATATATTAATGTTCATGACCATTAGTCTTGATTCACAGTTTTAACATTTGAATATCTAGGTCTTAGCATGTAAATGCTGTTTAAGATAATATTTACAGGAAGAAGCCAATCTGATATTATCTAAAAAATTTGTACTGTTTTTACCAGCATGCATTATATGCAGGACTTCATTCCTGCTCAATTAACAAGATTCTATCCTCTAACTGAGCTTCCTGGAACACAGCAAAACAGATATTTTGTTTTTTCCACTAAATTCTGTTTTCCTTATTTTTCATGCACTTACTCAAAGCAAAACCATTCTTTCAGAAAAAGACTGGGAATGTTCCTGTATAGAAGGAGACTATTCCAAGTTCAAATAATTCTTGTAACTTCTCCCTTAATTTTTAGACATAAGGTATTAAGTTTTAAATTAAAAATTTGAGGAAAGTATTTATTTATATCACTTCCTTGAAATTCGTATCACATGAAGCTTTCAGAAGTAATATATATTTAACTTTGAAAATTTCAAAAGCTATCAGGTAAACAATAAGCAACACCAGAAATATTTTTTCTTTTCTTTTTAGCATAACTCAAGATGTAAAACCTTATTTTAAAGTACATACATTTTGTCACAGATATAAAAAAGGATGAAATAAGAGATATACGGAGAGCAAAAGAGAGCAAAATATTAAGAATGTTGAGCAAGCCCAGAAAATTGTAACTAACGTAATCCAAACCTGGGTGACTCCAACTCTAACATCTCTGCTGACTGAACTGGTCCCTTTCAACATATCACCACTGGCTCGTAAAAATCCACAACTTCCACGCAGAAATCCAGTTCCCAGTAGCTCCATCACTTCTTCCAAAGAGATTCTACGGAAGTTATGCCTGACGGATGCTAAGAATACATGTAAATCTTTAGAGGAATAGCTCTGTAAAACGCTGCATTTTAAAGGAAACAATTTGCACAAATTCAGTAGTACAATCAAATCCAAATATTGTTTGAGGATAATTTCATAACAGAAACAAAGACATTTTAGGACTCAGTGCTCTAGTGAACCACAATATTTCTTAAGTTTTTCTGCTTCAGCTATCCTGAAATAGTTTAGGTCATCACCTGATATTTATACATACATTTACCCTCCCTCAGTATTTACCATCTAATTCTAAGCTCCCTTTGCAAAAAGGTCTGTACGGCCAACTCCTACCACACAAATCTCCATGAAAGCCCTCACTAACTCATTCCAGCTGTCAGAGACAATGCTCTATTCCAAACTCCAGACAGGGCAGACGACCCTTACTGATATGCTTAGCCAGATAAGTGTACAGCTACATGTTCTCTTAGAAAAATAAAGCATCTCACCTCAATATTAAATTAGCTCTCCAAAAGAATGACAATAATTTTCTAGGAAAATTATTTATCACTAATTCTTATTCCATTGTTTTGTTTCTTGATAGAAAGTTCATTAAACATACATGCTGAGACATGTGTGTGCAAACTTAGCATGATGACTGCACACTGTGCAAACGAAGTGGCCTAAAATTTTCACTGCATTTTTCATCCTCTTCCAAGTACTGAGATGGGAAAAGGAATGAGAGAATTTGAGATAATCATGTCCAAAAAAACATTAATGAGAACTGCAATATCAGCAGGTTATCAGATACAATGCAGAAACTTCAGGACTATGCACTTCATGTATTGCTCCCTCCACCTCTCCCCAGCCCCTTCTAGCCCCCACCTAGCTTCTGTCTCACTTAGCTCCAACTTCTTTTAACTAAAATAACTAAAATAAATACAAAGAATTTTAAATAACCAACCAAACAGTTGATGAGCTTTTTATATAACCTTATCTTAGCACTTCAGAAATACAGCCATGTTGCTCACAAAGATTAAAGAAAACTACTGAGTCTATAAAGAGGTCAGAGTATTTTTTTATTATTATTTTATTGGGATAATAATAATAGAAGTGCTGATTGGTTTTGGTAGCACAATAATTATCTTCAAAAGATTCTTGATTTATAAATTATTCTTCGAAGACTTTAGAGTCTCCAATGCAAACACAGCCTCAGGAATTTCAAAAGGCAGTAAGTTAAGCTTAAAGGCATGTAATTTTGTCTTTTGCTGCTTATTGCACTGAAGGTCTTCTCTGATGCCATTAAAAGCACAACAAATAGTCTAAATCACACTTACTTTGCATCGTGTTATATTTGGCTTAGATGACAGTTAGAGATTTAGCTTTAGGCTCCTAAGATTGGACTAAAAATGCCCAGTCTGAATGGCACAGAAGATTGGAGATGTTAACTTTGTGCCAGGATGCTTCAGTTAGATCAAGTACTGTCTGTCAGCAAAAACAGTTACATGGTCTGTTGAGTGAACAAAACTGCATGCTCGTTGCTGCTTCTGATCACATTTGTACTGCTAGGCAATCCAGATGTGAATGACTGTGGAAAAACAACTTGAAGAGATCCTTAGCTCTTTGACAGAGACATTCCCTTAGTGCTTTCTAGACTGCTTAAATTAATCTTGCCTTTAAATTCTTGAGGCTGCTAATTTCTTGTAACAGAGAAATAGTTTTATCAAATATTTTTCCTTTTTTATTTATATATATACACACACACACACACACACACACACACAGACACAGACACAGAGGTTAACACAACCAAAACCACAGCACTTCACAAGAAAAATGTTGCAAAAAAAAAACCAAACCAGAGATAAACAGCCAGATGAAGCTTACACCATGATTTTACTTCAGGCTTCAATAGAACATAGGAGTTTCTAATCATGTGACAGATTTTTAGATGAGGAATCAGCAAACAAAGTACATACTTTACCTGTTGTCTGTTTAGATGCGAGAGCTCTAGCCAATACTGTGCCTAAAAGTTTTGAAACTGCTAATCGTACATCATAATTAGAACCTTCAAAGGATTTAAAACACAAGGTCACAACACTATCCAGGTCTGTAGTCCACATAAATACTGCTTCAGTCTGCAGTTCAAGAAGACACTAGACAAAAACAGAAATAAAAATGTTTTGATATGGAAAAGCACTCAGTAAAAATTTTAGTATGCTACATAATACACAGAGTCCTCCCTAACAAAATAAGCATGTTGCTTCATACTAAAATGACTTGAATTTTTGCTGCCAAGGCAACATCAAAGATATAAAGATAGGCAAACAATGTATTTACTGCTGTGTTCATCATCCATTAAAACGGAATTTTATTTAAGGAACTTACTTAATAAAAACAGATGTTAGAGCACTTTACCTTTGCAGCAGCACAGCGAACTGCCATGGATCGATCCGTCAGACATGATCGGGCAGCTTTGTAAATATCTCTATGGCAGGGGATAGCAGCAGCTCCTAAACCATTTAATATATTTTGCAAACTAAGCATGATTTCATAACGACCTTGAGACTTAAAAATGAAAAAGAGAGATGTTAAAGTTTTGTATCCCTAAGTTCCTTGGTAATACAAAATACCAGCTACTGAAATAGGTAAACGGTGGTTTGGGTCTTCTAGACTTCAGGAGATCTGTTTATGCTGAAGTGAGTTAAAGCAGACAGCTTGCTCTATAATTCTTTAAGCAAGTGAAAATAGTTCTGCTGGAAAATACTCACTAGCAGTTTAAAACTCAAAACATGAGTTTGCTGGAGCAAAAATGTTCTCATTAATAAGGCAATTAAATTTTCTAGTTTATCAGGTTCTTCCATGTAATCAGATTGAGAATAGTTATGATCAACCTTTTATAGACATAATCCATTAACTCTCTACTAATTCTTAGGAATGTAGACACTGATTTTTATCTTATGACTTTCCACAATTTGTCCATATTTTGGTATCATGTACTTTCTCCTATTCATTGGTCCAGCTACCAACAGTAAACATCCTATTATTTTTTAAACATGCTATTCCAATACCTCTGCATTCTTCATTGCTTTAAGCACATTCCCAACGGTGTCAGTAAAACTGTTTCCCAAAATTCTTCCCAATTTTTTGTATAAATAGCCCAAGCATACCACCGCAGCACTAAAACAAAAGCAAATCCAAAGACGTGTGAAAATGGATGCAGTAATAGATGAAAGGGATTAAGACAACTAACATCATCAATGGACAAACAACAAAATAACTAAATAGAATGTCCCAAAAATCTAAGTGGATTGTCAAAAGGAAAAAAGAAGGTCTGTATGTGGCATATGCGCTCTAGGAGAAATGCAGATACAAGAGGTGGCAAAATAACTTGGATAATACAAGAGTTCAGGTAATAAAATCTTCCAATGAGTTTTACAATAGGAATACAATTTTCGTATCCACCTTCAAAGGTTAACATTAATTTCTAACTAAGCATCCTCTGCCACACACAGTCTATGGCACTGTGCTACAGCAGATGCTAGAAATAGCCAGAGACAGGTTTATTTACAACTCATTGGTCAATAGTAGACTGTAAGTGGTCTTGTAATTAAAATTCTGGCACTCATGTTTAACAATACATAATAAAGACACACCTTGAAGGAAATAAACATGTAAGCCCATGTCCTTTTCACCACACACAGATTCTGAATTTAGTTTCCGCGTGAAATACCTGTCAACTGGAGTCTGTGTGCTCATCAGCATCAACTTTAGAAAAAGCAAAAATTGCTAAATATTAAGCAAAAAACCCCCAGAAATAAAGAAAAAATATTTGCTTAATTAAAGAGTGTTTGTCTTTGAATAATTAAGGAAGACACATTGGTTTTGTATTGACAAATCTGTAACTAAACTAATTAATTTTATGAATACAAGGAAAAAAAATAAAGTATATCTTTAATTAGCTTTCAGCTATTTGGCCAGACGTACTTAAATATACACTGACGCTGCTTAACACTCCCTTCAACAAAACAACATTTTACTTATTCCCCAACTGAATTCAAGTTTCACATAAAGAATTTTAAAATCTCATACTGAACACATTCCTAATTTTAAAAAATGCATTTAATATTAACAGTAATTTCCTAAATGACAAAGCACAATAAGAAAAATAAAACCAATATTCTTTACCGCTTATCATACCAAAATCCTATTTTCATTAAAGCAACATTTTTCATTATCACTTTTATCCAACTCAGTACTCACTAACAATTTGGAATTTAATTTTATTCATGGTGTGGCTGGTCATAAAATTACTATTGCACCACCTTACTACTAAACTGATCATCCAATAGTCACAGGTATTCTCTTTAATTAGCTTCACAACTAAATAATACATATTTCAGATCATAATCCAGAGAAAGAATATTTAACGAACACATACGAAAGAAAACCAGGACTACCTTATTACATCATGGTATAAACTACAAACACTCTTACATGGTTGACTGTATCACCACGCGTTTAAGTGTCGTATGAAAGAGTCAGTCAGTGTTGAACAGTGATTTCTAGTAACAAAGTGGCCATATTTGTTGATGAGTAGCACCTATTCAACTAAAGATAAGAATCCACCTACTTCTGCACATCAACATTTAAGTTTCTATAAAAGCACAGGAAGAGTTTCTGACTGCCTTATAGAACTGTATCATGACCCTAGTGTTCTGTTTCTTCTTTCCACAAATGTTTCTTCACTAAGTCCAAACTGTATTAGCTATTGAGACACTTCATATGTCAAATCACAACAGACAGAAGTTTCCAAGGAAGCCTGTAAATTTATACAAGTTTTGCATGGAAAAGCCTCTCTGCCTATGTTTTTTTCCTCCTTGGCAGCATATCTCCATTTTGGTATATGACTCTATGATATATTTAAGTTGTTTTCTCTCAAATTTCACTTTAACAGTTGTATTTGGAAAGGTACAAATGAAAATGCAGAACTGTGACACTTAAACATGTGGTAAAATAGCATTAAGATCAGCTATGGAAGTTTGCTGACCAGCCAAATGCTTTCAAAACATTTATGGTTTAAAAGCAGCCCCAGTGGATATTTTTAAACCTTTGTAATTTAAAGTAATAAGTTGTATTCACACTACATGACTTGTTTATCTGATCTGAGATAGCATTCATATCGCACTCAATTTTAGTAGGAGATAAGCACATAAGGTTCTGTTTAAAATGCTTGCCTAAAACATTTCCATCAAATTACAATTTATGATATAAGAGAACAATTCACTGGAAACCATAATTAAAGGAGTTTCCAAGTGAACCAACATATTGTAAACAATGATGGAGAAGTGTTGCTACCAGACAATGTGGGCATGTACACTAAATAAGGACAGATGGCAAACAAAGACAACACTTTAATCAAGATCTTTTTAAAAAAAAGAAGAAAAGAAAGCAGTCTTTCTTTACTGAACACTAAGAATTCCATATACTTGCAGCCCAAGATGAAAGATTTTACTCAATAAAGAGTTCTATAGTTCCAATTATTTTCTGTAGCCTGTTGTCTTGGTGTCAGTACTGTAAGAAATCCCTTTCTCAAACCTTTTTTTGAAATAAACCACATTTTACTGCTTTTTCTCCACCACATCTCTTACTTCCTCTCCTCACTACTGCTTACATACCCAGCAAGATTCTGAACACTGCCACCTCTCTCTTTCTTCCCCCTGCTACTTCTCTGCCTTCTGACTCTGGATATCTGCCATTTCTGTCAGTCTGTTGAGAAGTCAGTATAGCAATAAATTACTTTGCAGGACTAAGACCCGTTATAGCAAACTTACTCTTCACTCAAAAGACTGAACAAGTCATCAATTGGAACAAGAGGGAAACAAAAAAATATTACAGTATTGGAAAATACAACTGACTCCTTGCAAAAATCTATTTTCAGGAAACTTCACCTGGGTTGTTAGAAAGAGGATTAACATGTGAAGCAAAGGAAGAATACAGATTTGGCTCTGCTTTGTATACTGCATCATTAATGTATAATGATGTTTTACTATCTCTACCTTTCTCTAATTTTCTTCACTATAGTGAAAGTTTTGCATTGTTTCAGGAATTAGGGTTATTCATAATATCTCCGCACTTTAAGATTTGGTTTCACATCCTGCAGTAACAGTTCACATTTTTCTGTTCTGTTGGCTAGGCTTTAGGTGTTTAATTACAAACACTTCAGATGTTTTCTAACTAACTCTATCCAGCTTCACAGTTGGCTTAAAAAATGTACTCAGTAACTCTATTCTGTACCTGGAGTTGTATTTGTCTGTTTTACTGCTCTTCTCAGCACTATTTATTACCTTCTCCTTGTGTTTCCAACACCGCCTCCCTCATAACTCTATTCTCTATTACTGGTAATCTCTCTGTACTCATTTTCAATTGTCTGGCTGGAGATCACCAACTGTCTTTTACCATTTTGGTTCCTGATGTACACATACAATACCTAACGCTACCACATTCTTTATTATGTATCCTGTGGTAGTGAACTCAAATGCAGGTAAATGGGTTTTTTTCTTTTATTATTGGTAAATAAGTTACTTATGAAAAGCTTTCTTCATTTTTTTTATAACAAGCAGTGTTTGTTTGACTTGCTGTAAAGCATGGCTTATTCAGTACTGCAGTATGTATTGCAAACTGGTTTTGTCCCCTCATGGAAAAAAAACAGAGTAAACTGACACCAGTTTATGCTTTATTACCTTAAAGTATTCTATGGTCATTACAGTTCTGAATGATAGCAGTAAGTTAAGCATTCCTACACTCCTAAATAAATTAATTTAGCTTAGCTTTCAAATCACTCAAGGCATTTCCTTCCAGGGGATCCAGTAAATACTAGCTAGCTAGGTAGGTCAAATTTTGTTCTAGCATACACAGCCTACTCTGACTCCCATCAGCCACCAAATTGCCTCTGCATTAAATGCTTCAAAAGGAATGTGATTTTTAAACATTTGAATGTGATTGATTTTATGTTTTATTTAAGTGAATCATAACAAGAAATTTCTAAATAAGGAAGAAAAATATATTTTAAGCTTATTAAGCTTTCAAGGGCAATTTATGTTGTAAAGTAATAACTGGAATTTTTTCTCCCCAATAAGCAGCCCAACTTCTTACTCAAAATTTTCCAGTAAAGACACAGGAAGGAATATATAAAATATTACACAAGTACTTAATCACTCATAATTCTGTCCTGAAGGCAGCATATACTAAATGATTAAAATAAAATTGTTATAATACCTAGACGGAATCTGAATTTGCTTTCAGGTTTCAGATCAATTCAGTTTCTCTTTGAAGTCTAAAAATGTTAGAGATGTAATACCAAAGGAAAAAATTACTGTTTACAGCTAGATACACCCACAATAATGATACTAATCAAGGAGGTTCCCAAATTCTGTGTGTCATATGGTACAAAGCTCTACCAAACAAGAGGCAGAAATGAGGGAGCATGCCCTTGCCTACATTAACCTCTCACCACATAAATCTGTCTGTCTTGTTATTACTGGATTTGAAGTTTGGGGTTAAAAAAAATACTTACAGTTTCGTAGGCAGATAACTTGGTGAATCATCTTTACTCCGAATGAGTTCATTGCATTTGTCAATTGTTTGGTAAACAGAAAAAGTGTCTCCAGTGCTATAAAGTACAGCTAAATTCTTGGCAACAAGCCGTCTGGTAGGAGGTCCTGGTGAATTGTTTAATAAAGAAGTCAATTGTTCAACCAGTTTCTTCTGATTTTCCCTTATATCAGCCTGGAAATAAAAATCAGTAACCAGTTAAGTTAAATTTAAAAGTTAGTTAAAAATAATTAATACTATCTTTACTTTTCATTATTACTAATTATATTTACTTTTCATTATTACCCTTCTGATCATCTGACAATTAAAAATTAACTTATTGCACCTTTCTACTTAAAGAAAAGCCATCTCAAATATGTGACTATTTTTATTATTCTTAAGAAAAAAAAAAATCACATTTTTCAGAGCATAATTCTTTCTAGGAGCATTTCAAGTTAATTTTCCCTATGGCATTTGTACAGTTATATCTTGTTAAAACAAAATTGCCTTTTCTTGCTTCTTTTATGCCTTATGTTTTAAAATAAAACAATTCATAGAAATACAGTAATTTAAGTAGTAAAGTACTTCGGCATTTTCAAAAATTTGAGCATTAGAAAGGAAAGAAATTCCCTTAAAACAATCATCTATTTTAGTCTCATATAAATTTTTTTAAATGCTCTTAAAAAATGAGCCTAGCACTGTATTTTTTTTACATATTTCAACACGAATAACGTAACTCTTAAGTAGCATTATCTAAGTTGGTTTACTCTAACCTAGCCACATATCCTACTTAATCTACACTAAACGGTGAACCAAACAATTGGAGAGTTAGCTGGAAACAGATCTTTTATCATTTGATTATGAAAATAAAAAGCAAAGAGAAAGATGTTACATGCTCGCTTGCTAGAGAACTACCAAATAATTGTGCCATGCTAGGTAGAAACATGACTGCCATTCTTTATCATGGGGTTGCAAAACCTAGCAGTAATAATCTGAGTTAGAAAAAAAACTTGTAACATTCAGAAGCCTGCTGCTAACACTACACATACTTTCATTGTGTGTATATAAAAGACATGAAGCAAATGAAATTGAATACCCGTCTTTGTTTTTAAGCAAAATAACAAAAAAAAGACAGAAAGAAATAGCTCTATAATGTGCTTTTCTTCTCATGACTCATTATACTTACTCTGCTAGTCACTGGTAAAAGTTTTTCCAAAAATTGTAACCATTCAAAAATGAACTCTGCTTTTTGAAATTCACCAAGCTGGTTATATGCTTCTTCATTAAGTAGTAAACTGTGAGCTAACTCCATTCCTTGAAATTTTCATCAAATACCACAGAATAAAAAAAGCCCAACAAACTACCAGAACTGTATGAATCAGTCAGGCTTTCTCCCTCATTAGTATCCAATGACTGAATCAGAAGTTTGAACACCTAAACAGAAAAAGAAAAAAAAATAGCAGAGTCAGCAATCATATTATATTCATGTTTAGCTTATTAGAACTAAATTTTCACAGAAAAACTTAAAAATAATTTTTTAAAAAAATTATAGTAGTTTTATTTAGGTGGCTTAATAATAATACTTACTTTTTTGGAAATGAGGTAATTATATTTATTTAATATACCAATTAAAGTTAAATATACTTCAGAATTTATCAGAGGGATTCTTACAGAACTACTATTTTTTTCTTCCTTTTGTTTTGCATGAAGTGAGGTTTTCTAGTACCTGGTCACGAGTACACCTGAAAGTAATGACCAACTGGCCCCAAACACAATGACTTCTGCTAGCTAGAACTAAGTGCAGCAATGGCAGTAACCTACATCTAACAAACTCCCGTTAATTATATTCACAAATATAAATGCTAACATATTGTTCCAAGGCTTTATATATTCTCAATGTCAAGCAAGGCATAAAGAAAAAAATAGGACTTCATTGCTGAATGAGCATCTAATGCTGTCTTTTTTAAAAAAAAAAACAAACCCAAACCTGAGAAAAGCACGTTTAAAAAAACTTCGAGTTCAAAAGAAGTTATGTTTTACTTACGTGTCTTGTACTATTTTTGGAATTTCCACATTGTCGATAAGTATAACTAGAAGCAAACCAAGACGCAAAATACTTCTAATGATAACATGCTTTTTCCCCACTATTTAAATGCCATGTAGCTTCAGACTACAAAACATAATATTCTGTAGGCTTCACAACAATAACAGTCAAGGATACTCTGGTAAAATGTCAACCATATTTTAAACTCCCAAACAAATTATCCTTTCTAGAGGTCACGGAGACTGCTGAACATGTATTTTTTCCAATGCAGTAAGAATATTATAGTGTAATACGATCCATCAAAAAGTAAACGAGCAATACAAAGCAATGGTAAATAATTCAATACTTGGGTTGTCATCAAATGCACAGCAGAAGGTTACCTTTACTACTTTTTACGCATTCTTATGTAAAATTTACTCACAAAGGAAATTAGTCACATCTAACTTACTATAATGAACTGTTATTTCCAATTTACCTGAAATAACAAGCAGCTTGACAAGGCATCACACTAAGGTGATAAACATACATAGCTCATTATATCTATATATATTTTATTTGCCTAGGTATATCGACGTTCACAATGTACCAGTTAACTCACTCCTAGTACACTCACAGTCTTTACCCTCACATTTTTTGCAACATAACAAAAAAAAGTAGGACTACATATCTGAGTAGAGTTTCATCACTGCTCAGCGTGGAAATTACATGCACAAGTGCAAACACTCCTTTTTTCCTCACCCAAGGCCTGTCCCAATGTCTACTATCTCTAAATCACTTACTACCACAGCAGCTGATACAACTTACATACACAGTTGAGCATTACAACTCATAGTTGTTTGCCCCAACTGAAAAGATCAGATTGCTGACAGACACTGGCACCTAACTTACCTAGCAGATGATTTATCCGCATTGTAAAAATTGCCTCTCTGCTGCTCCAGGTTCTTGAATAAAGAAAGTCAAGAACTTGATTTTCTAGAAAAAGAACACAAAGATCAACTTTAGGAAAACACATGAGATACAAGTGTCTGTTCTACAGAAAACAAGAATTTCAAAGTCTTGCAATACTGACAATTTTTATTAAGTAATAGCTCACCAAAAAGGCACTAGACTGGAGCTCCATAATATTATTAGCTCTTCACAGATTACATTTAAATGGGGCAGACCCATCATATTCACCATAATATTTCATTCATTTCACCACCTCTATTATTTCTGTTTTGTTAACTCAGTTTAATTCTAAACCAAAAAAAAAGTAAGCTCAAACAGCATAATACCATAATTATTTTCTAGAAAGATGATTCCAGTGCCTTCATAAGATCTACATTACTTCAATACATCTAAAAAAGCATAGGTGTAAAATATTTATTATATTAGTCTGGAATGTTATCACAGATGAGCATATCTTTATCATTAAGTCATAAACTCCTTGACAGCATCCATGTCAAAATAAAAAAACAGCAAAGCTGGCAAAGGTGAATAAACTGTTTTGAAAATTTAATGGACAATACTATGGATATAACAAGACATGAGGATTAGCAATCCATTCTCCCAGTTGCCAGATAGAATTTTAACACTAGTATCAATGGGCAAAACCCATTTCCTTTTAAACCTCATTCAACTTAAACTTAGTCTGGCAGGACATGAACTACAGGTTGCATGCTATCTTAAAAGTAATCACTTTTCAATTGGTCTTTAAAAGACTGAAGTTGAAAACAAATTAAAAGTACACATAGATTTTGAACTATCACACAGAATCGTCTAGGTTGGAAAAGACCTTGAAGATCATCCAGTCCAACCATCCACCTAACAATGACAGTTCCCAACTACACCATATCCCTAAACGCTAAGTCTCCTGTAAAGAAATGCTTCCTTAATATCCAGTCTAAACCTTCCCTGGTGCAACTTGAGGCCATTCCCTCTTGTCCTTTTGCTTGTTACTTGGTTAAAGAGACTCATCCCCAGCTCTCTGCACCCTCCTTTCAGGGAGCTGTAGAGGGCGATGAGGTCTCCCCTCAGCCTCCTCTTCTCCAGACTAAACCCCCCCAGTTCCCTCAGCCGCTCCCCGTACGACCTGTGCTCCAGACCCTGCACCAGCTCCGTTGCCCTTCTCTGGACACGCTCGAGTCATTCAATGTCCTTTTTGGAGTGAGGGGCCCAAAACTGAACACAGGAATCGAGGGGCGGCCTCACCAGTGCCGAGTACAGGGGTCAGATCCCTTCCCTGTCCCTGCTGGCCACGCCATTGCTGACACAAGCCAGGATGCCATTGGCCTTCTTGGCCACCTGGGCACACTGCTGGCTCCTGTTCAGCCGGCTGTCAATCAACCCCCCCAGGTCCCTCTCTGACTGGCAGCTCTCCAGCCACTCCTCCCCAAGCCTGTAGCGCTGCTGGGGGTTGTTGTGGCCCAAGAGCAGCCCCCGGCATTTGCCCTTATGGAAACTCAAGGCCAAATACAAAGCAGTATCCTCTCCTCCCTATGCAAAAAGCTCATCCCAAACACTTATTGAGACTCTCTTTAATAAGCTGTAAGCCTGCACACCAAGAATATTTATGAAGCCTCGAAGATAATACAATAAAAGGGCATAGGCATACAAACTTGCGAGAAGTAAAAATGTAGGGAATCAAGATTTACTGCAGCATATTGGTTTGCAGTCAGATTGGAGAACAACGCAAAAGGCTATGCAAAACAGAACACAAGCACAGAATGTGGGGACAAGCTACATTTGATTAATATTAAATATGCTCTTTAAGATGTCACTAGGCAATTTCTAAGTGCAGAAGGAAACATCAACTCTAAACATAACACCCAGACACGGGTGCAACTCTGCTCTAATTAGAGTCATGGCATAGACATGTGGTGGGCTCAGCAAGCATGCTGAAAGACTGTTACACCAACCACTGTAGGTATTACGGTTTCTTGAACACCATCGTGCACTAGTAAACTGATGCAAGTACAACCTAAGCATGTAAAGATGCATCTATATTTACATGAAACCCATGTTTAAAAATGTTGAATTATTTTATAATCCCTTCCCCTGGTGTTATAAATTTGATCCCTCTCGATCTGGCAAAGAAATCTGGAGAAATAAATGTGAAGTTTAATTGACCGAAACACATGCTATGCCATCAACAAAAATGAAAAGACATACATGATAAAAAAAAAATCTTCATTTTCATCTTCATGCACCATCTTTTTGGTTTTGTCTTTAGATGACTGAAGTAATTACAAGATTTACATTCCTATCAGTGCTACAAGAGCAGATAAAAAACCCCTCTTCTTTCCTATGAGGAAAGTTTATTTTACTTTTATACTATGCTACAAAACTGTCACAAAGATTTATTGGACAAGGCAGAAGTTGTTCCTACTTATTACTGATGAAAAATTTTTCATTTGCCAACTGCCAATTTGGCAAGTGGGATTGTTCAAGACTGATCAGAAAAGCTCTTAGAACAAGCACTAGATGGAATGCTGTCCTGTTAATTGAAAGGAATATAGGGTGCATCAGGCATTAAAAGGCAATAGCATTTGAGTTTATAAAGTTCCTGACAAAGTGCAAAGAGAAAAAAGGGATTTATAATCTTCTTAAAAAAAACAAGGTGACTGAACCAGGGTAAAACCAATCTGAATAGCTACCTTTAGCAACTGGCTTTAAAATATGAAAACCAACCATTCATGATAATTATAACAGAACCAAGAAACCCAAATAGATCTATTATGTGTATCAAGCTTGTTCTGAGATAGACAATATCCTCAGGCTAAAAACTGAGTGAAGTAATCCATACACTTGTCTTTCTTCCACATGGAAGACAGAAATTAACACACAACAAATTAAAAGCTCTGAGCAATAGTGGCAACTCAATTTTACTTTTCCCCTTCCTTCCACCCCGTGGCATATTTTGCTTCTGCATTAAAAAAAAAAAAAAAAAAAAAAGTAATCTGCAATAAAGCAGACTAACTGATCTCTCACTAAAAATATTAAACTTCTAAATTATGACTCATTAGTTCAAGGAAGATCAGTACAAGTAATGGAAACTACCACACAGATCAAGTACGTACTCAGAAAGATATTTTCTTTTAAGATTTCTCACACTTGATCTCTCATTGTTCCAGCACTTTGTCTCTCTTTGCCAGGAATTAGTGCTGCTCAAACAGAAATCAGATCAACCTCAGGTCTCTGAGCATGATACTCAGATGAGGATCTAGTATACAATCTAGATGAGGATCTAGGTCCTTTACGTTTGCTACGTCGTGAAGAAAATCAAGAGCTGTTTAACTTACCTTATCAATAATTATTTATATTTTCCTAATTTCACAAGTATTAAAATAATTCTGCATTAAATCTGATATGAAGCTTAAAGTTAATAAACCTGTGGATTCAATTTTGTACCAAAGACTAGTCTAGCAGAGGAGTAAAAAGGACATTATTCTTCTAAGAAATTATCACTATTACTTATTTTTTTTCCTATTAGTCATTACTGGCAATAAGTAATGAGTAACAGTAATAAGATTACAAAGTGACCAGTAATAATTACCAGTGTTTCATAACAGCTGCCATTGGGCTAATTACACAATCAATGCCATGACCATCACACTGCTGAAGAACAGAGCTGAAGCATGTTCATTAGCTTCAAGTTTTTCTTCATTGCATCGCAGTGGTACTTTACCTGACTTCAAATTCACGTTTTTTTCCTCTGAAAGCAAGATTTATTATCATTTATCTAACAAGGGAACCAATACCTTTAAGAGAAAGCTTTCCAGCCTGACACGTTTAGTTCTAGTCGTTAACAGTTCAGATCAATGTTACTCCTGCAGCACTGTTTTAAAAGTTTAATGGGCTGATCGTTACCCATGCATCTGAGCTGAGTGCATGGCAAGAAGATCGATGCTCAAGCCTGTGTTAAGCCCTTGCACATACCTGTTTAGAGTGTCTCACAAACATAAACAAAACTGCTCAGCTCCCCCGGGCTTACTTCTGACAAGAGAAACTGAGTATGATGCTCTTTTTGCCAGCTGGGCTGAAAAACCACCTTGAAGCACCAGCCAAATTCAGCCTACAATGAATGAAACACAGCCCAAAGTCCAATAGTTACAGTGTATCAGTTGTGCTAGCAGGCAAACATAAGGAGGCAGGGACGTCTGCAGAAGGCAAAAAGTGCAGGATCAAACTCCCAGCGACTTCAAACAGGAGACCCGATTGTCCAGGGAACAAAGAATTGAGTTATCTTCAGCTGTAATCTAGCTAAAATTTGTAGCACACAAAAATAATCTAATTTAAATAAACTATAACTGTAGAATCTTAATAAATTGTTAAGAAATTAAAAAGAACTAACAATCCAGCTCAGATGAGTTTAGAGTTTAGACACTGAAAATACATTAAAGTGGAAATATCCAACAGCTAGAGACACATGTTATTACTTGAAAGACAAGGCAGCCTTTGTTTACTTATTGACTTCTACAAACTGCTACCAACTAACAGAGAGAAGCCAAGTTAGCCTCAAAATCTGCAGTAAGAGAAGGCAAAGGTAAATAAAAGTGTCAGCATAAGTATGCCAGTACTCCAGCATTCTTTGTGTGGCAGGATTCTCAGCATTCAGCCAATTTGTGCCTTTTCTCTATATACAGAAGCCTTAAATTTTTCATTCCACAAGGCCACATGAAGCAACGGCAGGTAACTGCTGGTCCCAACATAAAATGTGTACAGAGGGGTCACTGTTATGTTCAGAAGTGCTAATGGCTCTTGGCCTCTCTCATTCAACTGGGGAAAAAAAAAAAAAAAAAAGGAAAAAAAAAAAAGCTGAGAATTTTATATGCCTTTTCACTGCTTTCTTGTATGTAGTTTCAAAGAAAACAGGCAAGCAAATTTAGGACACTTCAGCACCAAGCCACCAAGAGAAGAAGGGGAGAGGAAAGAAAAAAAAAAAAAAAAAGATGAAGTTAACTCCATTGAAGACTGTTTCTTTAGCAGACGCATTGGTATGTTGAATGGATTAAACCCTTGATGAAGAACACTATGAAGAGGTTATGAAACCAGAGCCTAGTCTTTCACTGCATACACACACACGCTTGAATTTATCAGTGATCAGTCTCACCTGTTTGGACCAAATTACTCCTTGGCATCAAATAGACTTGAGTGCTTTTCATCCAAAATTAATATACTGCCATAAGAATGCCAGGTATTCTGCAGTGTTACGTTACATTGGTCAGCAGTGGGGAAATTTGAAGCCAAGCATGGAGAAGACTAACAGAGATGTTCGACAGCAGTTTGCAAGAACAGGCCACAAGTCAAAGTCATCACAGCACCACAACCCAAAGCACATGGAAAAAGAATACCAGGCCACGAAGGTATTTTGGAGGTATCCAAAGTTTTCAGACAAATCAAGCAGAACTGTAACTTTCAATATCAGATTTTAAGTGTACTAGCACGTGAAAAATGCACCAGATAGTAAATTTTGCGGTTGGGTGCTCTTCTGTTTTATAGCATATTCTGTGTTATGAAGGGATTAAGTTCCACTCACAAATCAAGCTATCTTCCTTTTTAAATAAAAATATGTACACACTTGCCTCACATGCTTATCCCGAAGAATCTATTTGACTAAGACCAGCAAAAAATAACAGATTATTACACAACCATCCATTTCCTCTTAATTACTGCTGAATATTTCAGACTAGGACAACTTCCACTTAACGTTATAGTTTTGTATGTAATTATGTGGCTTAGAAACATGCTTCTGAAATCACAGATGTTGAAACAAGACCCCTTTCTCTCAGTCTCTCCACTTAACAGCATTCTAGATGAAGAAATTTGCCCCAGGAAAACTATGTATCTATTCTACCACTGAAAATTTGGTAGCAGTTACGCAGGTACTCGTTAAAGATGCTATCCAAGTGCATCTTCATATATTGCACCTTCCTTGCCGTGTTCACATAGCATTTCGCACTGTGCTAAAGAACAAATATTACTCAGTCCAAACAGAATTCTTGCTAGTTTCCCAGCTACTTTCATCTGTGTTGCAAAACAAAAGGGCTGTACTTGATGCTTTGTGAACAATGATGCTCATACAAAGTACTTGTTTACTCCCATAGGAACAGTTCCAAATGACTGGTTTTCCTAGCAAAATGCTTATCAAATGTTATTGATTTCTAAGTTGTAGAAGAATCACCCTGTATCTGAAAAAGCAACAAAGCTTAAAGGCAACAAAGTTCTAAGTGAAATCTATCAGAACCCTTGTTCCGGGCTTGCTGGTTTTAAAAATATTCACACAAAGAATGTGACCACCCACAACCCTCATACATAAGGGTGACATTGATAAGAACTACAACACAATATACATTTGCTGAAGTGTGAAAGAAATTACAAGACAATGTCTTCTGGGAACGCTGAATGATTTCTGTGAAGTTTTGAGGACAAAGCCTGACATAACTAGAGAAAAAAAAAACTCTGAAAAAAAGTGCCTGGAAATGCAATAGCTGTTTTAGCAATGCAAAGCATCCAAGACATTTTTAAAAACTCAGATTTTGGAAGACATTCATTCATCGTGTTAAAAAGTACATTCACTTTGCTTTCATATTTCTTATAATCACTTTAATCTTTACCTCCACACAAGAAGCTATTCCAGGAAACCAAGAAACCACTACATTCAGTTATTGAGAAATATAAGCCAGCCATTTCCTGAGCTCCATAGCGGACACTGATGGCACGCTCTTCCCCACCAAGCACCCACAAATCTTGAATATTAGTTCAGTTCATTTCTGAAAGTTTCAATCAAAAGATAAACTTGGCTCCATTACAGGGACCTGAGAACATTACTTTATTTACAGGCAACCTGTCAAACTGTATATAAATTATTAACCAATGCTTCCAATAGTTAGAAAAACAGTATTGCATCTGGAAGCCTGATTCTGACAAAGTGAGTTTAAAAGATTTCCCCTCCATTTGACTAACTAGACTTCAACAAGCAATAACTATCTTCAGTCTCAATACAAAAACATACGTTTGATTTTATTTCTTTGCAGGTTTGAAAGCTGGTGTGATAGCAAGGTAAGTGCATAAAAATCACAGAAGTATAAGCATCTACCTAAATCCTAACAATAATTTCAATATATGTCTGAACATTGCTTTATCCCTGACAAAACCGTAGACAATATTGTTTATCCAATAAGACAAAATATATCAAACTGAGTATACTGACATTTGTCACAATGACAGGAACTTTGAGAAATTAAATTCTTTGTTAAAATGTTATATTGACTTACAGTAAGTGATATATATGCATATGGAAATCCAAAGTGCAAGTTGATTTTAGCTACCGATTTTCTGTTACAATAAACTCTGAATCCAGTCTAGTTTAGCATTACATTAAACCATAGGAAATTTCTGCTGAAAAAATAATGAAATCTCAGAAAAGTATATTTTCTGAAAACCATTATAGTCATAGTAGTAGCTTAACTAGTACTATGACTAGACTTCAGCTGCACTGAAACACACCAGCACAAAAATTCAGCAGAAGCCCTCACAGGTGCAGACTCTGCAAGACTCTTGTTTGGCAGATCAGAGACCACTGTTCAGGCATAAATCACTGACATCTCTCACTGCAGGTTGATTCTCTAGATGTTTTAGATGGCTGTTCCGCCAAGAAAACTCCAAAACAGCTCCAAAAATGTAACTGCATAGATATTTCATGCTTTTTTGATTTGCAACGTAGATGTAGACATACTTTAAGTCTTTTTTAAGGTTCTGCTTCCTTAAGCCCAGTAAAAACTGAATAGAACAAACATCCTACGATCTGAAAATGGTTTTGTGAGGTGTTTCTAACCTCCTGCCTCATTAGGGTGTTCTGCATTTTAAAACAGAAGATCATCCTGCATTGATTAACAAAATTCCTGACATGCTGGGATACAACATCGTGAACTAATCAGTAACTCAGATACTTGACTGACAATAAAGCCAATCCTCTGTTCAAGAATCAAGCACAAGTTTTCAATATATCACTAGACTCAGTGTAACATTAAACCGGCTTCCTCCCTCCCCCCATCCCCTTTTCATTGTGTCAAACTATCAGGAAAAGGAAAAGAAACCCAAACTCCATTCAGCACACAACTAGAAGTAGTCTATCTTCTGGGTCTCAAATGTTATTTCATACAGGAGTTGAGAATATCGTGCATCATGTGGCAAAACACCAAAACATACTGTATAGCTCGACTATTTCTGAAGACAGCAAAAATATTTCTGGCATGTGAGACTAAAATTAAAGTTTAGTACAATTCATGGCCAAAACTATAAACGTTTATTCTTGTTAAATTAAAACCCAGACTTAAAGAAACATTACAAATAATGAATCCAAACTTCCAAAACCCATCAAATTTCATTTATAGAAGCACAAAGCTGAACTTGCCTTATCTGTCCTCCTCCTCTCTTATCACCCTTCCACCCACACTGCAATAAACTTTACTCTTATTTTATCTAAACTTACTACGTCTGTTACTCTTTCCCTCATTCCAAAATGACAACACTAATGCAACTTTACAGGCTTTACATCTCTGTGCGAAGTTTTTACCAGTTATACGGCACAGACTTGCTCGTAGTCCTATGTGGACAACCAGGAATTCAAACTGCAAAAGCCTGCAATAATATTTTTGCATACCAGAATGTCCAATACTGCTACCCTTCCGCCAAAACATCCTTAATGACCAAGATATATAAGCAAATGTAAAAACAGACCCTAAAACCGTACAGCCTCTCTGCAAGGGAACGCCTGCTGTCCCTGCAGCCTTCGGATCTGCGCCGGCCCGTACCGGGCAAACCCCCCCCCTCGCCCCACTCCCGCCCGCCCCAAACCCGGGGGCACGGTCGCTCTCCCGCCCCTCCCGTGACACCCAGGCGGCGTGGCGGGGCCACACTCGGACGGCAGCACGC
>NW_020799101.1:29599641-29629294 GCF_003259725.1 Athene cunicularia | reverse complement strand
CCTTTTTTTTTTTTTTTTTAAAGATGATAGCTAATTTTTTTTTTTAAGGTAGCTCAGTTGGCACTGCTGAGATTTGTACTTTTGTACCTGGTGATCAGAGTCTGTCATGACTTGATTTCACTCCACTCCACAGGCACCCTCTGTACTTTCCTGACAGAGCCCCTGGTGCCACACCAGTACAGTAACAAACCGCCCGTTTACGTTCTTAACCATTTGTCAAAAGTTGTTACGCTTGGGTGTCACCAGTGTAAGCTCTGAACGCAAATCGAGACAGGATCCTAAGTCACCGGGTCATTCTGCATCTTACTGACAAGGTCTGACATGGGCTCCTCTAGGATTTTCCCCGTTTTGTTTTTGGGGTTCGTTTGTTGTTTTTTTTTTCCTGCTGCATAAGTGCTCCAACTGACAGAGGTTGCTACATTGCTGGGAATGACGTCCATCCTTGGAAAAGTTCATAAGCGAATTCACTGGTCATGAAAAAATTTCTATTGGGGGGATTTTCTTCTCTGAATTCTGTCATCAGAGTTTAAGTTCTGTCTTAATAAGGGGAAAATATATGTTTCTCAACCATTTTTTTAGTTTAAAAATAAGCAAAAATAATCTTACTGTAGTTTTGTAGCTGATGCCCAGCCATGTCTGGACTGTTTTGCATCCCACCAACTAGCTAGCAGAACAAACTGGAAGACAGACATCAGGTCTGGTTTCTGCTGGCCACAAGTTAGTTTGGTGGAACTGAGACGTTCCATTTCAATTCTGCTACCTTAGCTGCTGCTACAAAGTTGATGAAGAAACAATGCCTTCTGGAATCAGAGACTGGTTTTGTCTAGACAAATCTTAAAGATGATCTTTTGTCTTCTTATTCCCACAGGGCGACATTGGTTAAACCTCTGAGTGGAAAACAGATTCCTCTCCACAGAGTTCTCTGAGGCCATCTTCTTTGAAGTGGTGCAAATCATCGTGGGGAGGGAATAATGACTGGGATGCATGAGCATAGGAGCCAAAACTGTGCCTAGCCCTTACATAGGCTTGTAAACTCATCTTCAGATAGGTTCAGTATGTAAAGTTTACGTACAGTGTGATCTTCTGTGAACATTTGTATTCAGTAGATGGTGGCACTGAGGAATATTTCAAAAAGTGCACACGGAACTGCCTGATTACATTTTGCTATAGATGCCAAGAGCACCAGGCTGCATTACCGTATATGGACACTGGTTTCATTTTTACTACATTGCCTGTGATAAAGAAACACAAGCACTGATGCAATGACCTTTTACAAAAGAATTCTGCCAATGGATGTGGTAATGAAGAATACATAAATGCCTCATACCTGAAGCAGAAAACTATTTCCATAGTATATTTCAGAGAAATCAATTCTACAAACTCCTACTGGTATAAAGGTGTCAACTCCTGGTATCAAAAAAACTGTACACCCCCAAGAAAGAGCTATTTACTCAGTTAGCCTCATTTTGATCGGAAGATGAGTTGCCGCTGCTCAGCATAAAGCCATCTGCCATTCAACTTGTGAGAAAGGTCAAGTGAACAATTTATATTCAAAGACTGTTGGTGCTATGACGTTTTCCATAATGAACTCCAGAAAAACAAAGGCTGCTCTGACAGTTCTGAGGTAACAGAAAGACCTGGTAATATTTCTGAAGGATTGATCATGTTTAACTCAGAAACAAACAAACAAAATGAAATCTAGACTGATTTTTAGAAGATTATTGCTGTTATTATTGTTATTGCTCCTATTATTCACTGTTGTGGTAACAGGCAGAGACCCATTCAAGATTACTATCTCCTAATGCTGAATTTTACGCAAGCACAGGCCAAGACAAAACATCACCAGTAAGAAACACAGTCTTGCTCAGATCTTCCCAAGAATGATCTTGCCCAGCCCCCAGTATACATGGTATTAGCTCTAAGTAATACTGTGTTGATGCTGAACTTGTATGAATCAGTTGGAATTACGAGATACTGATGCAGGATGCTCCCCCCATCACCAGCTACTCTGGCTTTAGGGTTGCTCCGTGTCAGCAGTGCTTATATAAGGGTAGATATCTGTATTTGTTGGATATATAGCTAACCTTGATTCTTTAATATTATTTTTTTCCCTAAATTGGACAGAATGTTAACCATGCACTGATTCAAATTAACATCTACTTCAGCAGTAATACATGCCATTTTTATCTTTTTGCCTTTTCAGTATGAAATTTAAAAATAGTCATGCAAGTTTAGAGTATTCTGTTCTAAACCAGACAAAAATAGGACATTTAAATGTATTCACCGTGTATTAATTCAATTCCCCTTTCCCCATAAGTCCTGACTGAGCTTCAATAGCAAATTACTTAATAAAATAAACAACTGGCAAATAATTGCAATGCACACACCTACTGATTAGTCTTCACATTAGTTAAGTCTATTTTGGTAAAGTGGGTTGACTGATCTAGAGCATGAATCAATTCTGTCATACAAATTCCAGTCATAGTAGAATATCTATAGTCACATATGCCTCTGAGCTAAATATTTTCTTTCTTGCAGCTTCTCTCAGTGACTCCAGAGGAAGAGAAAATAATGTATTCCTTTGAATTCAGTGGGACTGTCTATGCATGAGTAAGAACTGGAGGAATAGGGGCCTGATTTAAAGCAGATGAAACATCACCGAATAATTACATAGCAAACAAACCCAAATTCCATTATATTTTAAAACCAGTAAAAATTAATGTCTTCAGGTTAATTATAAGATTAAACATTTATTTTTACTTTATTTTTGCAATTACATTATACACTCAGTACACCTATTTAAATATGGAGTCAGATCATTAAGGTCTGATTCTGCAAACAATTACACCAACAGCAACAGGCAGTTTACATTTGGCTTTAATCTGGTAAAATTATTAATCTGCCTGTAAACATTACAACTGCAGCTCTCAGCAGCCATGGCTGTCCATCAGTGCTCCCTCAATCAAGACACTAACTAAGTAAAGTGCTTCTAATCACCAAAGTGAAACATTCAGGTCCCTGGAGTAGATGCTTTCTGGAGGTATGTAGAATCCAGTGCAGTTTGGTCTGTCCTAGTTTTTGCACAGCCTTAGTTGTGAAAGTTTCTTTTTTACACATTTAATATAAAAAATAATATATGGTTTTATTTCATGCTTAAATACTGCTAGATTTATTTTATTTCCAGTAGAGTTGCTCTCTGTACTAACCAAGAATACAAGGCCTGCCAGGCAATTACACAGTTTTGCTGTTATTTTTAATCCTAAAATGTAAATAAAAATATCATGAAGGCCTAGATAATGTTAGATACAGCTACCAAAATGGAAGTGGGAAATAAGAAAGGGAAACGAGTCCTGCTGAAACCATGGCACATACATCTCAAAGAGTTCAATGGGTGAATAAATGATCAATCTTCAGTGGTAAAAAAATAATATCATAATTTTTTAAATTTTAAAATTAAATACCTGAAGAATCCTGGATAAAGTATTCTGACAAGAATTAGCTGCACATTAATGAGATCTAGAGATGGATTGCCAACTGAATATTAAGGCTTCCCAAGAACCTTTTGCTTTCACTGTTAATCCAAAACCTTTATTGCAATCTCTTTTCTAACAGAGCACATCTAAATAGCCTTAAGCTCCTTACTTGCACGTTTTTAATACATGCTGCCGTAACAGGGCATATATTGCAGCACTCACACAGGCAAATACAATGAAAGTGAATAGAATGTAATCTTAAATTCAGAGTAACAAGATACATAAATATATGTGAACTAGAACAGTGCAAAAGGAATACCATTTATTTGCTTTTCCATGCTGTCTGTGTCATTCCTGTTTTAGGACTAGTATGGGGTGTTATTTGCAGTGATACCACACTGTTCACTGAGGTGCTCAAAGTGCCTCGTGAACATTAGCTCAACTCACATTTGTGAGACAGAGGCTAAAGTAAAGTGTAGTGAAAGGCAAACTCCTGTAGCTCCAGCAAAGGTGAAAAGAGGTGAGTGTACCGTCTTCCAATGCAAAAAGAGAACCAGAGGTCATTTTTTGCCTTTAGTAAAAGAGGAAAAAGGTAGTGGTTTTAAACCTCTTTTTCCTCCGTTTTCACTCTTTCTTTGTCTCACAGATGGAAAAAGTGGAGCAGAAAATTGCTTTGCCCAAAGCCACACACTGGCAGTAATTGAACTAGTGCACAGCATTAGTTTAAATAGAAAATGTGCAATACATTCGTATTATTCAAGCTATTCTAACTGCTGTTTCTTTCTCTTGTCCACATACACCATTTACTTTTCAACTGTACTTGCACAGAACTTCTGGTAGCAGAATATTGTAGGGATTCCCAAATTCTGAGTTGCTTTCAAGGAACTTCAAGAAAATAGGAGAAAAAAGGAATAGGAGATACTAAATTCACTAAAATCTTTAGAAAGAGTCTCAAATTTTAGGTGCTGTTTTCCCAAGAAAGAGATTAAGGAGGCAGCTCTGATTTCTGTTCTCATCCAGCAGTTGTGACCTGATTTCTAAAGTAGCTGGTGGATCTCACTGATGTGCAGCCTCACTGTGCTGTGCAATACACTAAACATAGTGATAGTCATTGTTTTGCTCAATGCACAGTCTTAAGTAGTGACACAGTGAAAAAAACGCAATACCCGTTTATTAGATGAGAACTGAGATGCAAAGAAGTTAAGGAATTAAGCCCATCACATAGGAGGAGACCTCAGGTAACAGAGCTGTGCATTTCTGGAGGCCACTCTGGCATACTGCTACTCTGGCTTCAGGAAGGTGTAATGTTTTTGAAGGAGACCATATAGCAAAGAAGAAACTGTTAGAGACTAAAAGCAGAAAATAATGGAGGCTTAAAAGATTCATACCCCCTCCTCAAACAAGCTGTTTTTATACCAGAGGTGAAATTGAGGTTCACCAGATCATATTTTTAAATCTAAGTACATGCCTCAGACTGATAGAACTGATTGTTCTCAAGAAGGGGCTAAAAAGCAGTGGTTGCATTGAGTCACAATGAAGAAATAAACTTTCATGCAGTTTTTGTGGTAAATGAGATCAGACATCACAGCTGCTTTAAAGGACCCAGTGAATAACATCACAAAAGCTAACTAATATCCAGCAGTCCATCAAGTGAGTGCCATTTCAACGTGGGGAAGCAACAGTCTGCAGGAGCTGTTATGTGCAAAATCTTCTTACAGGCAAAAAGAAACCCACCCTATGTGCAAAGTCACACAGAATTTATTAGTAGTATAGTTGCAACCTTAGCAACCTAACCGAAGAATTATTAGTAGTCCATATCTAATTATTGCAGAAAAAAAAAAAAGGAAACAAAAATAAATTGAATGGAAAGTCTCAATAATACTACTAGTTAAAATTGTTACACATGCACTACCTAGTACCTGTGCCTTCTCCTGGTGTCACGCTTATCCTTTCACCTCCCTGTGGCTTTCATTTGGTGGAGGGAAGACAGCAGATCATTAGCATCCAGGGTCCTGTGCCAGTAGGAGAATGACGTTGGTGTTTATGGTTTCTTCTACTTTTTCTCCTTTTTTTCTCTTTTGGAAATATCTCTATAATAAAGTTTTCTAATAAAGTTTTACACCTTGCTTTTTCTTCACTGGTCTGCAAGTATATACTTTGTATTTTATTTATCTTGTTACTTGTTCTTTCTTCTCTCTTTTTACCCCTAAAACTAGTTTTGTCCAGCTCCAGGTCTGCATGTCTTTAACTGACCATTGGCAAGTTTACCACCTTGGGGTCTCCAGTGCCAGCCTGTGCCCCATCTCTTACCATCCCATGCCTCTACTCTACACTGCAGCTGGTATCTTCACTTCTCAAGGTTGCTGCTGTTCTAACTGGCCTTTATTTCTGTACACTGTAACATGTTGGTCATAAATATATCATTCTACACAGAATAACTACTTATTATTAACATCTCTATAAAAGCTGTGGTTACACCATACAAAGCAAAATAAATTAGCCATAATCTCCTGTCATTAGAAAAAATCGTTGTTACAGCTAAATCACGTAAAACCAAAGCTCCAGGAAGATTTGGGAAAGTTCAAAGCACATGTGGTAAACCTCTCTCCTGAGGTCTGGTAAACTCAGGCCAAAGCCTGTGGACTGTTACTAGCAACAGCAATACAGTTGCAGCATTGTTACTAGTATTACTGGGCTACATTCTGTTTATTACCTTGCAATTCTAGATTAGTATTTGTATGTTGCATACTGCATGTAGCAGCAGAGGTAAATATTTCCACAAAGGGGATGGGAAGGAAGTAGGAATACTGCTGACTAGAAAACAAGCTACTGCACCTGACCTCATTAGTTTTATGAGCACAGTTCATAGTCCATGCACGCTCAGCTTAGACACACTGGGTGTGTATGCTGCAAACAAGGTTGCAAAAACCCGATATAATGATTACTGTGTGACAGCTGAATTGGAGGCCACATCAGAGTAGCATAGTGATGACTCCTGATTTTAGAGTTTATTTCAAGAAGTGGTGAATATTAAGCACTTTCCAATAGATATTCTCTAAGTATAGAACCGGATAATTATTTAAGCTTTTGTCTAGTCATAGAATAGAAACTATTTAAAGCAGTGTCAGGTCATCTGTTAAAAGCATATATTCATGGCAGAAAGGAATGAGCATTTGGCTTTGAAGAAATAATTCTAATCAATTTTTTCATCAGTATGGTCCATCATGTCATTCAGAAATGGCTTCTTTCAGTAAATGGATTGTGAATCAATAGCAGATATAAATAAAGCAGTACAAAAGGCACAGCATTTAACAAGCTGCCAATCGCTGGAACAGAAGATGTCAGAAATCAGTATTCCAGGATGGATACACAAATCAGAAAGAGGCAGATAATACACAAGGATGCCACCTTTTTACAGAAACTCCAGAGTTCTGTTTTGTCCCAAGAACCACTGAAATATACCTAAGTTTGTAAGTGTTTTATATAAGGGATGAGTATGAGATGGAGCTGGTCTGAAGTCTGTTTTTTAATGAACATTTTCAAATTCATCCTGCTTAGAACTTGCAGAGTTCCTGAAGTATAGAGAATGAATTTCCAGGCTGCCAAAGATCTTTTTGGAGCCAGGAAAAAGAAAAATAAATTAAAAACTGCAGACTTTGTATTATACTTCAAAGGATCAATCTGAGATAGATTGAATACCTGTAATTCCTGTAAGGCCAGTGAAAAGTGATATTACTCAGCACTTTTTAGGATTTGGCCTCCAACAGAAAGAGGAATAAAAAAAAGTTTTTTCAAGCACATAGATCATATTGAATTTGTATTAGTTATTCACATCAGGACAACCTTATTTAAATGTCACTAGTAAGAACTTAGAATAAGACTCATATTGTGTCTATCATAATTGTTAATTATTAATGAATAAATATGTCATTTGGGACCTAGCTAATATTTCCAGGCCATTTGTGTGAATAGTTGTTTTCAATTGTGAGAGTGCCAGATGCTAGGAATTCAACATCCTTAGGTTTCATAATTATTAACCATACATTATGTTAATCTGAAAAATCTCATTACTCTCTTATCAAAACTATGAGCTTTGTATCTGTTCAAAAAATGTGATTCTCATGGCATAGTTTGACCCTGCAGATCACACATTCAGTTATGTTTTTAAAAAAATAAAAATAAGGACAGAATATTTGTAACTACTGACCTACAATTTAAAATTGCACAAGCTGACATGCTCACTAACCATGGGGTTGTTTATCTTTTCCAGAAGAGTTTATTACTTAAATGGGAATTCTGGATAATTACTTCAAACCATATAAGTGTCTAATTTCACTTTGAACCCTTCTAAATTACTTCAAAAACATGATGCTGCAGTAAAAGAGAAACTGGACTCATAGGATGAATGCACTTGAATCAGTTTTGAATTTGCCAGATTTTAATGTAGCTGTTCTGTTCTTACTGCTTTACAAGACAGAATTTCCCATTATATCTTAACACCATCTGTTAATAATATTTATGACAGTACTGCATAGGGGGTCAGCTGGGAATGGGGCCCCAAATGTGCCAACACTATATAAAGGAAATATAAACTAGTTTCTGCCTTGTGGGTTTAATAGACAAAAAGCTGGAAAGAAGCATAAAGGGCTGAGGGAACAATGAGATGGCAGCATACATCATAACCATTTTTATTTTTGTTTTCATTTAAATATTTCAGTCCTTTTCCTGAGGCTCTCTTATGAAAGAATTGAGTAGACAACAAGACCAAGGTAACAAGGACACAGACCAAGCTATAGCAAGCAGCCTATCAAAACACATCAGAGGAGATTTCGGAGTACAGACTTCAAGAACGCAATTCAGTGGTACTGCCTTGACTTCAGGTTCTAGATGTGCCTCACTTTTTCTTCCCTGTATAGTCCATGTTCAGTCCTAGTACTACCTTAAGTGTCTCACCCCTGCACACTCTGGATGAGGGGGGTGGACTATCTTATTTAGTATCAACTCTCTAAGAGGCCATAAATAAAGTGAATTTGTACTTTCAATATATTTGTTAGCTAGAAAGCATTGCTATTTTATAGACAGAAAACAGAAAGACAAAAATTGTCTGACTCAGGAAATCTGGGAACAAATATACATCTACAGCATTCTTTGATTTTAATCTATAAACTTCCTCAAGTTTACAATAGCTAATACACGTAATATTTTTGTCATTATTTTGTAGTAAGAAACATATGCATTATCCCATTTTTGTTAATAAAGCCTTTCAAACTATACATCTTCAATGGCTATTAACAATTATTTTGAGCACACTTCAGATGAATATGGACATAAAACACATACTCATTATCACAAAGCAGTCTTAGGTATCCTTCTATTTAATGAGATACAACACCAGTACAGATGAGTGAAAGTCTTTTCTTACACCGTATCTCCCAAATGTACATTAATGCTTAGAAATGAGAAGGAAAAAAAAATATAAAAAGACAAAAATTAAAACCAAACCCTGACAGTTGAAAGCCAGTACTGTATCCAGGCTACCATTTATTTTTTCAGAATTCAATCAGATGAGTGTAAGGTCCGTTTGTATCCAGTTTTAACACCTGCCTGTTTCCGTATGTTCCGTGCTTGACGAGAACACCTGCTTTCATGCACTTGGCATTGGCAGCCAGTTCTTTTTCACACACAGTCACAAACTGAGAATAAAGTTCCAGCCCTTTTTCTTTTTCAATGTTTGCATGGTACTGCATCTTTCTGCCCTTAGCTTTACCACCTAGGGTAGCTTGTGGTATGATTAGCACATCACCAGGTAAATCAAGAACAGAAACGTACTCGCCGCTTTCATTTTCACTTAATTTAACATTCAACAGCATATTGACTGCAAATAAAAATAAAATAAGAGTTAGTGTAACTAAAGTAAATTAAACAGGACTTAATATAACATCATAAATAAGATTCAACAAATATTGTAATGCATGACAAACCGTTCATGTAAAAGAAAATGTTTATTAATGAAATGAAATATGGACAGTCAATAAATGTTATTAACCAACTAACATGTCTGAGTATCATAAAGAATGTGAAGGATATTTATATTCATATAATAAAACTAAAGAGTTATTTTGGGGGGGAAGTGGCTGGCTGTCTGAAATCCTGAAGTTGATGCTAGTTGGACACCCCCAAGGGAACCCAGGATCCAATCAGTGACCCTAACTTAATTGCCTGATACTCACATAGGCAACATTTGCACAACACTACACATTGTAGGAAATAACACCATCTTCAGTGTACTTTGGAGAAGTTCTTCCCTGGCCATCTTTTCATTCTGGTTGCAGCAGTTTGCACCAGGACCCAGCACTGATCTGGGCTGAAGCCACAGCTCAGCAGTTTGATCTCAAGTAGACTGAGTGCCCTTCAGCACTCCACTTCAAGATGTGCAGGTGCCAGCTTGGCTTTTGAGAGAGGAAATGGGCAGTAAGGTCAGAGATGCAATTTGGCCCACAAGCCAGAATATATAAACTTGCAAATAAAATCAATGCATTTACTAATGTTATATTTTCCAATGTTTTTTTAACAAATCAAGTAATTCCCCCAAACTTTCTCCAACTCTGTAAAAGCTGTGAGGATACTAGTCATGCCTCCAAACCAATAAAAGTTTAATGTTATTTGAAGCAAAAAGAACAGAGTTGTGATTCAGAAATCAAACCCACTCATTTAAACAGTTTCAAAACATATTTAGGAAAAATATTCTGTAAGACAGACACTTAATGAGGATGGTTGTAGATCAATCTCCTAATAGGAAACAGAACTTTCTTTTTTCTGACTTGTTTCAGCTGCCAGACAGCTGAAAAGGTCATTACTCTCAAGTAACACGCTCATGAAACTCTCACAAGCAAAAAATCAATTTTCATATCATAGCTTTAAATACACTCAAAGATTTCAACTTAGTTTAGCATCACAGAAAGACTGTGCCCTCCAAGGCCAAGAGAGAACCCCCCAGGAGCTGCTCTCAGCATTTTCAATAGCACCTGTGCTTGTGCACTGCCAGGTCTTTCTGCTGGGCCCAGCAAGTAACCTGAAATAGAGTACTGATACATGACCTTTTGCGAAACCTCTAATATCAGCCAGCCACAGAAAAGAAAAGGGGCACTTTTATCTAGAATACATGGCATCACAGAATTTCCCAGATGATCCAGTGCTACTGATGGAGGAAAGGAGGGAGAAGAAATGAAATAAAAGTAAAAAAGAAAACAAAACCAAAACAACCAACCGCAAGCCAAAACAACAGTGGGTAAAGACAGAGATCACTACCATTTGAGCTTATCCAGAGCATCTTCTCTGCTTTGATGTAAATGTTAAAAGTGGACGTGGAGAAGAGTGAAAGAACTGCAAATGCTGCTGTTTTAATTTCTGAACCAGAAAGCTGCATTTGAAAAGCGAACAGTGTATATACTATCACTGAAGAGATGGGAAGGACACTATTTAGCTATCCACCCAACTCCCTCTACTGGCTGTAATTTTAAATATCCTGCACATACAGTGTGAGCAGTGTTAAAATGCTTCTCAATCAAGCCATGAATTATTTGAAAACAGTCTTCTCTAAATTTAGTCCTGTTCTGTAACGCCTTCTCTGTTTTACTAGAATGTTATCATCAGGGGAACCGATTTTCTAACAGGTTGATCATGAGCAGGGGGACAGTGAAAACTATGGACAACTGTCAAAAGAAACAAGACCAACCAAGCTGTTCTTTCAGCCAGGTGATTGCTTTGGAATGATGCTATCTGATGGCTTTTTGATGACTTCTTGTCCAAATGGCTGCTGCCTTCTCTGCCTCTACTGCTTTCTTCTTTTCCAAACAATACAACAATTTATAAGGATTATATCATACCAATTTTTGGAACAAGATCCTCATCAGCACCTTTGAAGAAGCATATGTAGATAACAAGCCCTCTCTGGATCTACGAAAGATTACAGAAAACTATGTCAATGTTTTGCATTGTCCACCATACACATTTAACATTAAAATTGGTATCAAAACTGACAAAACTACACAATAAAAAAAGCTTCCAAGAGTAGTTTTAGTTACTTAGTATAGCTTCAGACATCAAGTTTACACACCACACTGTGGAAGCTTATGAGATAAATACTGATTATCTGCACAATACTTCTACATACGATTAATTAAGCCAATGTACCAGCTCCATGTGAAGCCAAATGTAGTTCCAATGTACGATCTACAGTACTAACATAAACAAGGTGACAAGATGAATTAGTGTATTTAAATCCAGTAGAGGAAATAATTTAAGCTTTTTTCCTATCATATATACAGATAAAATAATTTTCAGTGTGAATATGAGTTTATTTCCAATTATGAAACATGACAAACACCACAGAACTTGTCAATGAACTGAATTACATTTTGATGTTAGAAGTAATCAAGTACAGGATAATTCTGAAAAAAACACAGTCTGTTAATTAAATATTTAAATATGATGACCAACAACTATGAAGTTGTTCAGAATATTATAAAGTTGTTAAAAATATTTTTTTTACAGTTTGGATAAAATCTTTTCGGTGAAATGGGCCCTTTCTCCTGATTTGTATAGAGTAAAGGATATGACACTTCTTTAGCATTCAGAGAGACTACTCGTAAGAACTATCTATGTAAGGGAAGAATTAGGCCTGTAATGAGAAGAAAGCACAAGGAAATTCTTGCATAGCTTTTCTACTTTCTTGCTTAGTTCACAAGGATTGCATATGCAACAGCCTGTGTTTTATTAAGACAAACTGATAGGCTCTGCAGCCAACAGCAATTACCTCTCTTTCAGGAGTATACCCCGATGGTTTAACTTCTTCAGGGAAAAAAAAAAAAAAAAAGGCATACAACATCCACAGGCATACAGTATCTAAAAAAGCCTCACCCCTGCTTTGTCAAAAATAAGTATCTTCATATTTTTGTTAGAAGAAAAATAAATGTCAGTTTATGAAATACCACTAGATTGGGGCAGGAGGGAGTCATTAATATCGACATTGTGAGGAACGCTCAGTTACCAATTACCATCGGCCCGGACAGGGAGCGGGGTGGAGCACTCTTTATTACGTTCTTGCAAGACCGGGCGCCCCACCAGGTTCAATGGTTTATATCCCTTTCCCCGACCGCGAGTTCCTTCCCCTGATTCCTCATGGGCTAAGTACTACAGGGTGTACAGACTTCCCGAACCGCCTACCGACACGCCCCTTCATGTATGTGTTCATACGTCGCGTGTTCATGGAAATGAACCTTGGCTTTCTCCAGGGCGGAGAAGTTAATATGCGTGAGCTCATCACGCAAGCGTACTAAGACAGAAGAAAAAAGTTCGAAATTCAGGTTCCCCAAGTCTCTCGGTATCTGCATCCATCTAAAGCCATTTCTAAGTACTGGTCATCACAGCTGACAAAAGGGCTACCTGTCTTCTCACCCCAGGCCAGAAATTTCAATGGTTTGCTCTTTCAATTAATTGTTCTCGTTAATTGCTTTGGTGAATCGCTCCTGCCCCACCCCTCAGGCTCAATACGCGAAAACAACATTCTTTCCCTTACAGACATTATGAAAGCAAAAGGATAAGAAATGTGAATAGTTTCTTTAAATACATATTTTTAAAATTTTCCTCTCTTGTCTTCATTTTTCTTTTCACCTTTTCTTTAAAAGATAAAAATTTTTGGTGAAGACAGCTATCTATACACAGGAGATTTTATCCCTTTGTTACTGCAGAGATTAAACAAAACGCTCGAGGCAATGACTGAGAAGAGCTATGCTTCTCAACTATTTTCCTAGTGACTAACTTCTGGAAAAAGAGAATGTTCTTCGTAGCCAAAAAGTCACATGCTGAGAACTTTCAAAAGCTTTAAATGGCTCCTTTCAAAACTCATTTTGACCACTGAAGAATATTACACAGTTTCCCAAATGACTGCCATATTTCATAAACACTGTAAGAAATTTGATGGCCTGAACCTCAAATGACATTTCAAACCATCTGTTCAAATAAGGGAGAGAAATGCAGGCTGCCAAAAGTTAGATATCCTTACATGTGTAGCTACATATTCATTCCAGAAACAGACCAGCGTCAGGATACTAATAGAGAATAACAATGCACACATACCTACCAATAAAAATGTTTGTGATAAAATAGGCCAAACGTATTTACATTGTATATATCAGACCACTGCATTAGAAACAAGTGACTCCATGATACAGCATGCATCACAGAGAATCATTCAAATTCTGAGACGTGACAGAGTTTTTTGTCTAGTCCCACAGACAGAAGCAACAATATTCTGCAAGCAGTTCATTTAAAGAAGACAAAATGGTAAACAAAGTGACATCTGCAAGTCCTAAGGCCAGACAGCTAAAGATTAAGTAAAAACATTCATTATTTTTCCAGCCTCTCTCTTGATTTGATGTCTATTTTTGAATATACTTTTTATCACAAGATGAGACATGAATATTTAGGGAAATTAGAGGGACAGAAGGTTAAGTAAAAAAAAAAAAAAAAATTCAGAGACAAAGCTGCTAGAGGATGCTCCTATTCATATTGCACGTTTATGATCTCCTAGAACACTTTTCAACCATGTTACAGCTGAAACATCCTATGATGTATACATAAACTTTTTATGGATGGAATCTAACCAACACTTCACCATAAACAAGACATGTCATCCCCAGTAATCCTCAACAGGCCAGAAAAACTCAATCATGAAAACACAAAGGCGGCAGTGATTCACATAAAGTACACTCCTAACCCTTTTCGAGATAAAGAACATCCGCTCTGAAGTTCCTAAAGTACCTACAGGGGTCTCTTAAAGCTCAGAGGCTATTCAAAGCCACCTACATAATGTGCTACTTATAGTACGCCAGAAATTTCTCAAGGTGAAGACCTACTTTTAAGTTGTTATAAATAATCAGGAACACACTGGTTTATGTAAATAATAGTTTATATTCCATAATTTTTACTTTTGCGTTGGCATGCAAAATATATAGGGAGCAACATTACCGTACCAGAAAACATCAGCAGCAAACATTCCTTCCAATGACCTCTTAAGTAGTCATACTAAAGAAACTATGAACTTCCCATATTTTTTTTCTGCAAGGTGACTAGTTCTTTTTAAAACAGATTTCTCTTAAAAAGCCTCAGGTACTCAGGAAAGGTTCCTAAGTACCCATGACAAATATTAGTAAGGTTCATATCTGCTGCTGAGACCACCTAAAATCTCTTTTTAGATTGCAGATTCCTTTAGTGCTATTTATTACTTTCACAGTGATTTAGGTTAAGCCATTTAAAACTTCAGATAAAATATAAACAGCACAACCAACCTCCTTGTAATAGAGTTAGTCATCATATCTCTTAAGCCATAACATACACTTTTTTCGGATAGTTTAAAAGACAGCAAGAAAAATTACATTTCTGCTTTTATTTACTAGATCTACAATTACCTCTAAGATTAGCAAGCTAGAAACAGGATATTTCTCCTGTAGTTAACTTAGGCTGTGCTGAGCAACTTTCACTATAATTAACCTTGCACTGGGAGGCTAATAATGCCATACACACAGATGCACTTCAGCCAAAGACAGTATCTGTGAAATGACACGTATTTCTTCTGAGTAAAACATTCTGGTTTCCCAGACCATGCTGCAGAAACTAGGTCTTATGGATCCACCTGCCTCTTTCAAACAAGGAGAGAAACGTTTTAAGAACAGTGTGAAAGTCAAACAGTGGAAACACCTAGGGACAGAGTTATTCTTTTAAACTTTCTTCAGATTTGTTGAATGAACTCATAAGCCCTTTAAACACGCTAGAATTTTCACTTATAAAGTTATGTGACTATATTTAGCCCCTTCTGTTGTAGGAGTCTTTAAGGACAAACGATAAAACCAAAAAAACCCAAGGGCTAAATAGTTGAGTTATATATATATATATATATATATATATACATATATATATATACACACACACCTATGCATAGGTGAGTTATTCTAGTGTAGGTAACCCATAAATAGTGACAGCTACAGCAGTACAGTGCAACCCAAAGGACAGCCTTCAGTTTGGTAAATAGCCCTGAGCTATATGGACAGCACAGCCCCAAAAGCCTGCAGACCCACCTACCTCTCCCAACAGAAGACTATGGCAGGAAAAGGAGAAAATGACAATGATTCCCACCCGTGTGGTGGTCCACATCCTAAATTTCATTTTTGGTTAGTGGTGGGGAAAAAAACAATCATAATTTCTGCCATAGTCCCATTGCTCTACCTGGCCTTTCTTCTCCAAGTGTACACTATCACACAGTTAGCAAAGTACACACCTACACCCACCAGCCGAGTTCGTAGCACCTCTGTGAAAACGTATTTAAGAAAGGGCAGGCAATGCTAAAGAGGGAACAAGGCGTTGCTGGTGGCTCAGCTCCTGTCGCAGGCGGCGGAGGGAAAGCGGGGGCGCAGGGGCGGGAGACGGGGCGCCGGCAGCCTGAGGGGCAGCAACGGGCGCGGCGAGCCAGGCCCGGAACCGGCGTCCGGGGGTCTGCAGGACTGCAGCGGCTCTGCCAGTATTCGGAAGCAGTTTACGCGACACGCGAGCGATTAAGTTCTTGCTAAAAATGTGAGAGAAAATCAGCAAATACCTTTCGGAGACGGTAAAACGGGGCCTGTGATCTGTTGGTGATCCCTAAGGCGGGGGCAGGCAGCGAGGATACGAGATTTGGCACAGAATAAACAAAGTATTTCCACAGCTCAGTTTGCCGACGCCCTACAGCTAGCAGGAAACCCGGTTTTGTTTCTGGTTTTTGATGAGAAATGAAAAATCTGCTTGTCTTCTGATTGGGAAATGTTACATGCTCGGGGTAAGAATAGTATGCTGTGTAGTTTCTGCATGAAAAAGAAAATAATTAATCTGAATATTGCTTGTCACTTGCTTCTTTAAAAACAAGTCATGTTTGTGTTCCAGGTGACTGAGATGAACATAGCAAGCTGGAGCATTTCTCTTCAGTGATGCTGCTTTGGAGCAGAGGGAGCGGAAAAGAATGCAGTTAAAAGGGATCTGGATAGCTAGGGATTAAAATCATTATATGAAAAAGTGTATAGTTCTGAAATGAGATCCCGTTGCTAATACAAAAAGTGAAAGTTTGGAACTGCTTCTTTTATTCTCTCATATTTTTGGCTACATACCCTGATATTCATTGAACAGCTCTGAAATTAGAAGAGTTGTGCCTTCCTCCTGTTTATCAGTACTGACACATACAAGTTTGAATGACATAGGCTTCAGCAAAGTCAGGGTAGAGTGATGCAGAATTCCGTGACTCTGAATTCATTTTAAGACTGAAGATTTTATTTTTACAAACTAGGTAAGAAGCCAAATTTTATTACCTGGCCTCAAATAATAGAGTAAGATTACTGAAGATTACTACTGCACAGCATGGGGCACTACACACTCCTGAATAGACAGTGTTACACATGGGGATCTGTCAGGCTGCTGTCTATTATTTTAACATTCTTTCTTGCATGAGTGTTTAGTGAGGTTGCTCCTCCCAAAGCAAACCTTTATGGAAGAGGAGGAAATTGCACTAGGTGGTTAGTGCATAAACTAGCTCACTTTTGCTAGCTGTAGGGTATTGTTAAGTGTGAGCTGTTTTTATTTAAACTCAGCTAATTTTATTTAAAATACCTTCTGTTCATTTACTCTAAAGCTGTATCCCCAGACTCATTAAGAAGAGCTTAATGAGGTAGAAATACATTTAAAATGAGGGATTTTTCCATATATGTTTGTGATATAAATTGATTGTTAAGGAAAATGGATTATACTACAGTTTGAGCAAATTATGTAAACAGATTATAAAGGGATATAACTATACAAGGATATTCATTGTTCTTTGTTGCAGTACCATTATTTACACCAGGATGTGATGGTGAACACTTAATTCCTGTGCAAATTTCAACACAAGTGTCTGTGAAACAGAGTATAGGAAAATTAGTATGACATCATTATTTATTTATGAATTCTTGGTGGAATTATGTCATATTTTCCTTGGGAAGCCAAATCCATTTCATTGTAATGCATCTTGAATTTCTTGAATCTTATTGGCCTATAGTTAGGTTAAGGGCCTCTCATTGTATGCCAAAGAATGATAGTAGATTTGTTGGTTACATTTTAGATTTGATTGTGGTTTTTATATAGAAAATAACTTCCTGACATTTAAAGAATACATCCATGCATAAAATATAGTGATATTTTTATCAGTTATTATAGAAAGACATTTTTGCAGGTTTTGGATTTGACAGCAGTCCCAGAATTTCTCGTATCCTCTCTGCTTGTCACTGGAGCAGAGAGTAGGTATTTTGAGAATGGTATCCAGAAGACATTTCTGGTTATTTCCACATCAGTTCTCTTTCAGATGGGCAGATGGCAGTATGAACCATTTCTCACAAATTTCAATGGACATGTGTTTTTCCTTACCCTTTGTGTTGAATGGTCATGCATATTTCATGTACGTTTAATGGAGTGAATCTTTTTGTGAAGAGGGGGGTGGGTGCTGGAAGCTCTGCCTCTGCGGGTACTTGGCTTTCTCCTGTTTTATCAGAGGATGAAATGCTAAGAGGTCTTTCCAAAATAATCTCAAGTGGTCTTGAATTCTTCCCTAGGGATGATTTTTTTATCTTTATTACTATAAAGTTTGGTGTTGCATACCATTTGGCAGGGGCAGTAGTTGACTGAAACTTCGAAGGGACAAGATGCATTTTGGATGTTATTCCTCTGTCTGCGGTGTCTGAAACTATGATCAAAGATCTTTCAAGCAACTGTCACATCAACAGAGTGCCCCTAGGGTAGTGTCATCTGTTTTGAAGAGAAACTATACAAAGCTGTAGTGGCACTTGGATAGCAAAGATACAAAATAGGTTGCTGGTAAGGGTTATATCTTGGTAGAACTACCTCTTGTGGGACACACAGAGCTGAAAGGCTGCAGAGTGTCAAGGGAAGAATTAGATTTAAACATTTTATTTCCTCCATTGTCCAACATAGAACTCTCTCTTCCCACACATACAGAGATTAAAAAAAAAAAAAAAAGGAAAGATGACAAGTAGCAGGGCACATATAAGGAAAGAAAGAGTCTTAGTTAAATAACTTAGAAACATTTAGTAAAGAATCACAGGTGGATGCCACTACTGCTGTGAAGGGTAAGACAGAATTGATGGACTCTGCTGTGCTAGCTGTTAGAGGTGTTATTAGAGGTTGCTGTTAGAAGACTTTCATCATCAGAGATGGTCTGGAAAGTGGAATTTGCAGCAATGAATTGCAAATTTTCATCATAAGATAAAGAAAACTCTATAAAATACTTTGTAAATTTGGGATTAATGTTTAAATAAAATACACTTCAGTTTGGCTGTGCTGAAACAACAGATCAGTCAATCCCTCAAAGAGAAAAAAAATTATATTGCATATCTTTAAGTCTGAGGTGTTGAAACTGCCACAAGACCGCTCAGAATGATAGTGTTTTTTGGTTTTGAAGTGATGTTTACAATCTTATATCCTGAACTGAGTCAAGTCCTTTCTGTTGGATGATGATCGCTTTTTCTTGTCTTTTGCTCCCAGTTTACCTATTTTGCTTCAGTTTTTGAGCTTTTAGCCTACTTGTGCTATCTGTGATGAGCTATCTGGCTCTTTAGATTTGATGATTATTTTTTTTGTAGCTTGTTTCTCAGTCTAGTTCAAGACCTCAACCTTTCTTATTTCTGCAGCCTCAGAATTGCTAGATGAAATGCTAGTTGGAAGAAAAGATACTGCTGAATAGCAATGTGGGTGTAGAGAGGATTAGGTAGTGGTGTTAAAATAATTTTATTGTCTAAGTAGCAGATGCATTAAGATGACTGTATTTATTGTCTCTTATGCAAAGCACTGTCCAGACATTAAGGTTAGGAGTATGTCTGCCTACCAGCCATCATTCTCCTTCCTCCAGAGGTATTTAAACAAGGAAAGCAGAAAGACAGCATGAAGAATTTCCCTAGCAGAAGTCAAGCAGCAGAAATTAGATGGAATAGCAGGCCTTAAGGACCAGAAGTATTGCCTGTGTAAAGCTACCAAAAATAGCTCTTCCAGAGAAGACACGAGGTGTAGACTCTCATCAACTTTGCTTTCCAAGCAGAGCCGCAGATCTGAAAGCCTGCAGACTTCTGGGAGAAGATGATTGAGAGGAAGAGATGGCACTGATTTTTATCTTCTTGGTTTGCACCATAGCTCTGAGGGAGGTTGTGACTTCAGTCCCAGTTTTGTAGCTTCAGAGTTGGTGTACCTCTTCAGCTCTTCCAGCAGAGCCAACTTACTGTCCCCACAATTGTCAGAATTGTTTCCAGTGAAGGCTGATATTCCTGTTGTGGAAGAGCAATCCTGTGATTTGAGCAGTTGATTTTATGGTTGTTTAATGTTGCAATAGACAAAAATGCATCAGTATCTTCTAGGAGCGGGAACCTGAGCTTCCATGTTTTCAATAGATGCCACGTGTAAAATTATCAGAGTATTGGCATAAAGCATGCAGCAAAAATTAAATACACTATTAAAAATAGATTATTATTTTGTATAGTCTTTCATACATTACAAAACAGGTATTGAAATGTGTTAATCACAAGTTAATTAAATTTCTGAACAAAATAACAAATTCAGCGTGAAAGCTGTGTCAGGTACAATTACAGCTTTTCTAAGTGAGAAGGAGAAATTTGGCTCTATTGGAGAAAAGGTAGCCAGACGAAGACATCCAATCTGCCTGTTTACCATGATTGCCTAAAGGAAATAAGAACACTATTAATCATAGTTTCTTCTGTACAGGTGTCAGGCATGTTCATTTGCCTGTGACATTCAACTGCTGTATTTTTTTCCCTGCTTGGGTGTCTCCCATACAAAAACCTTTGTCTGCATGATTGACAGACATTAATGTTAAAGGGACTTCTGTATCCTGCTCCACTGAAATCTACAGAGCAGTGGGAATAGCCAACTACAGTATCTAATTGTAACACCTCATGCTGGTTAGAAGCCATACAATTTTTTTCACAGAACTGAGCTAATCTAATAAACTACAGTTCTGGACCTTTCTTGTGCAGAGACAGCCTTGAGTTTCAGCACAACACTCAATTTTGGAACTCAGAGGGAGGTTGTACAGAGCCACCAAACTGACTCCCAGAGGAGTCCTTCAAAGGTCAGCAGCTTTCTGTTCTTTTTAGGAATGGTACTGCCAGATCCAGGCTGATCCCTGCAGGCATATTCAGGTGGTTTTGTACTTGCTTCCCTGGTCTCCTGAGTTTCTGATCTGGGTTCTACACAGCAGGAGGGTGTGTGTGGAAACTGCCTGGATGTAGAACAGTAAGTGAAGCAGCGGTGAGGGGAAAAAGCACCCACCTAAGTATAAAAGGCTAACCTTATGGTCACAGGCCTGGAGCAAATGAGGAGGAGTAAGAGTGCTGAATGAGATTCGGCAGCTGCATGGGCTGTTTGCCATCCCTGCGGAAGCTCCATATACCCACTCAGGCCAGCTTTGATCAGTGGAACTCGGCTTCTTGTGCTCCATCCATCGGGAGCTGCTGACCACTCGTCTGCTCGGAGCCTGACACTGGTCTGGTAGCATGGTAGGTGGTGGCTTTGCTTCAAGGCCCCGAGCTAACCCCTGCCTGCCTGATCTAGGTGGGTGTTGCATACTGGGTTCCTCCTAGTGGAGAAGGTATTTAGACCCAGCCCTGTTGCAGACACTGCAGAGCACAGGTCCTACATTCTTCATGTCCTACATTCAGGGTCGGTTTGGTGCGGACCCGAGGTGACTCCACCACGTTCTTGTGCTGTGCTCCACAGACCCTGTATTATTGGTCCCTGTTATGCTGGATATTGTTCTCTACCCCTGCTGTGTAAAGGAATTAAAATCTGTTCTCTTCCCCATGTATTGCTGCATCACTTATCTCTTCACCTCACAAACACATTTGCAATTGCAATTAGTACTACAGAGGTGTGGTTTTGTTAGTTAATATAATTTTTTTTCATTTTCACTGAGAAATTTTCATGGTAATGTGGGGACATCGGTATAGACAAAAATGCATCAGTATCTTCTAGGAGCTGGAACTTGAGTTTCCATTTTTTCAATAGATGGCATATGTAAAATTATCAGCGTATTGGCATAAAGCCTCATGTTGTTATTAAAAATGTACAGGGATTGAGACATGGCTTTTTCTTCTCCTTTCACAAACAGTATGAAAGGCCATTTATTATTCTCTGTGTACCTGGAGGACTCCTTGCCTCCAGTTACTGTTGAGTGTGCAGGCATAATCAGTGCATGTCATTTTTTTTTGCATTTATACGGATGACTTTCAAAATAAAACTCTTACCACAGCTTCAGGCCAAAAGCTTTCTCCTTGAGCCACAGCTCCTCTAATTTTTTTTTTCCCCTCAGGCATACTGATCCTTAGCTAGTCAGAAAAGCATGCACACAAATGATAGGTCATTAGGAAATTTTCTGAATAGCAAACCTCTGAAGTCATCCCAAGTGCTATTTGCCATGCATCATCATAAAACTGGGTAAGTCTGAGGAGGCACTAATTATATGCTTGGTCTGTCATTTATCAGTTGTTGGAGCTGTTGTTCCCAGAACACAGCAACCTCTTTTGCGGCATAGTTCAACAAGACTGCCAGAGCTCAAGGAGCCAAGCAGGGTTGACAGATTTTGGCATTTTATTCCTTTCAATGCAAGATCACTGCATTACAACACAAATGGGTATCTCACTTTGCCATAACACAGCATGGTATACAGATACAGTAATGTTGATCAGTGAGCTTTTCTTAAAATTACGTTTTGGGAACTTGTTCCCCTTACAACAAATGGCAACTGTAGGACTTTCATTTACCATCAGCCTTTAGTTTTTGATGGTTTGTTTCAGTTAATACAATAGTGTGTATATATAATCTTTTCATGATTTTAACCATCATAAATAGAAGGTAATCTTGTTTCCCCTCAGGTCTTGTGGGAAAAAAAGCAGATGTTTAATGCAGTGAGCTAAATAATAGAAGATTATAAATTCTAATGAATATTCATGGAGTCAAATAAGATAATAAACCAACGTCAAGAAATAATGTGGCTTCCCGATATGACTTCCAGTGTGGCTTAACATGTTTCAAAGAGCTTCCAGTGTCAATAATTGTTTTTTTAGTATTTAATTTTCACACTTTCTTAAAGCACAGAATTTTTAATGCATGTTTCTGAACTCATTTGGGGTGATACTATTACTTTATTATTTGATACCTCAGAAGCACTGCAATGATGAACAGGAGATTTTTCACATAATCTTTGGGGTTTTTTTAAGCTGCCAAAGGGTCATAGTTTCTTTCTTTTACAATCGATTCTAAATAGCTGCTACAGAGTGGAAGTAAAACGCTTTATCTTCAATATTTGATGTTATAACAGAATAGAAAAATGGTATTTCATGTAACTTTCTCTTAAAGAGCTTTTTATTTCACAGATAATTCTTGGAACTGCTGGAGGCTTACATTTTTATGAGTAACTGGGTAGAACAATTACTCTATAACTTGGGATATTTTAATATCAATTACAGATATTTAATCTTTCCCTGGATACTCTGTTGCCCATAGGACAAAAAATAATTGTGTCTTCACAGTGACAATCTGAGGGCCACATCTGTATTAAAAAAACCCCTTAATTTTGATGCCCACAAATAAATTCCAGCACAAATTTGAAGTGTTTTGTCTCCTGTTGTAGAAAACACAGATCTAACTAATGCACTCTGGAGCTTGGAGAATGACTCAGCTCACATTCAGATGAACCTCTAGGCTACACCTCTACCAGGCAGTTAATCAATTACAGGAAATGTTCTTGGACTCTGCAGCTCATCTTCACTTTTAATGGTTCCTGACATACTTTTGGCCAGGGCTTGCTCACTAACAAAACAATTCTGGCCCTGGTTCAGCAGTTAAGTTGGGCCAGAGCCCCTTCTCAAGAGGCAGGTTGTATGACATTACTCTGCTTTGCAAACCTTTTTCTAACAACTTTCATGAGTCCTAATTGTGAGCTAATAAGCCAAGTGCTGAATTGAACAATCACTTAGTGTCAAAGCAATTCTGTATTTTCAATCAATAGTCCCTCTATTTCCTGTAATACTGTTATATTTCCTTATGTCAAAGTTCAATTAAATTGGTATTTTAAAAGGTAAAGTGTCAATAATTAGAAGAATGCAAATTACATTTATTTCTATGATAGAGTTGGTTTTCAGACCTTAGTTTCAAGATCCATAAACCAAGAGCTTTCCTGGGGAATTCACTAGAAAACTACGTTCCTCTGAACCAATTACAATGAGAAGCCTAGTTAATTTGTTATAGGGAGACATAAACTGTGTTCCTCTTCACGCCCAGGGAGTTGAGATGGAAAATAAAGCAAAGATAAATTCTCTGAATCAAGAGGAGCTCACTCAGCTTCTTGAAAAAGGTGCTCTGCTTTAGGCTGTTCTTTCCTTGGTCTAAGCTTCCTATAAAGGAGAAAATAGGCAAGTTATAAACATGTCTATCTCCACTTCGTGTGCTAGCAACATCACTTGGTTCTCGTCTGTCTAAAGCAGCCTGCTATTTGACATTAGAGGATATTAGCATAATTTAAAAACTGAGGCACTGTGTGTCTCTTTTTTGGGGGGGTAAATCAGTAACACTTCAGCATAGGAGATCAGAAATCAGGAAATCCAGATTATATTCCCAGATCTGCCTCTGGCTCAAGGTAAAACCCTGAAGATGAGTTACTTTCTGTCACAGTTGAGGGTTAACCAGAGGATTGCATCCCAAGAATCAGCTCTTCTGACTCCACAGTGGTGGAATGCCTCACAGTTTTACATAATAGTGCTTCAAACAGGGTGTGAAGCCACAAGAAGTGTTCTTGGATCACATTTATTTTTACCTGAGATTGGTCCTTGCACACTGAAACACTCCGGAGCAGGTTGCTGCTGGCATATTTGTATAAGTGGTCCTCCCATACACCCGAAGTGCATTAGTGCCCATCTGAAATATCTTGTGCTGCTAGTGTACTGGCAATTATAAGTACTGAATGGCCATGGAGCAAAACTGAACTGGTTTGGAACATGAACCAGATTTTAAAAATAATTACTAAACACCAAAACCACTAAAGTTGATGTAATTTCTCAGTCAGCCTCATTGGTTAAATAAGATTAATTTGCTATACAGAACTCATTCAGGCTTAAGGTCCTGATCTTAACAAAAATAATTCCTGTAAAGCATAAGCTTTATTACTGAGAAAACTGAATGAAAAGTAGAATTAAAACTATTTCAGAAATTAAAACTGTGACTGAATGCCATTATAACTCAGACCAGTGGTGTCAATTGGTTTACTGAAGCTTTTAGAACAGTGACCATCTTTTTTATTCTGGATTTGTGCAATGTCTAATACAATAGGGCTCTTTTTGCCCTTGGGACTCTTATCATTGCGATTTATATCCATTACTGAGGGAAAAAAAAAAAAGGAAGAAAGAAAATGCCAGTTCTCCTTCAATGTTTGTAAATTATAAGGCAAAGTTTAGGAATACTTAAAAAAAAAAATCAAAACTTTTTTTCTCTTTTCTTCAAGTATGGAAATACTGCTAATTTGAGTTAATTCCATTCATGCAAGGAATATCTATATATAAGGTAGCCAAGAAAAATTATGTGGCTTTGTTACTGGAGGGCATATTCAACAAAATAAATATCTTCATTTTCTGCACTGCTTCCTTAAGGCTGGAAAAATTGCTGTAATATCAGCTTCGTCTTGACTGTGATGTGACTGCTACTATAGTAAGCAATATTAACCTGAAGAACTTGATGACTGACTTCAGAAGAGTGTGGCGATAATTTAAATAAGGTTTCATTTCTTCTTGACTATGAAGGAGTGCACTGATTAAAATGAACACACAAAAGCAATATACAAACTAAATTGGGCTCAATTCTGCCAGACCTTCCTCCTCATTTAGCAAAGGAGATAATTTATTTCTGTTTAAGGTTTAGCAAAGCATTGATGCAGGATGACATTACTTTTGTGTTCCTATATTTATTAAAAATACTAACACACATGATAAAGAAAAATGAATACCTTATTACTGTTTCTTAAGTGTTTTCATTGTGCTTGTTAAGGTGTTGCAGTTTCAAATATTGCTATATATAATGAACAAAATGTGCTTCTTAAGGTAATATTCCATATGAAAATACAGGTAAACCTCACTTGTTTTGTATGGAGATTTGAAACTGGAATCTGTTAAAATCCCTTAGATCAAATTTACTTTCAATCAAGTGGGCATAACTGCCTCAATATCAGTGATGTCTGCCTTGGTATGTAAGCCTAGAAGGAAAAAGACATAAGAAGAGAAATTCTAATGAATGACAGAGAAGCAATAGTGTGAGACATAAGGACTCTCCTCATACACTCCTGCAGCTGTTTTCTCCCCTTGTGCCTGAAATTCCCTACTTACATGTTTTTGAGGTGTGCCTTACTGATATGGCTGGACCCTGTTACCCCCAGGTACAACACTGAGCCCATGTGCATGAGCCCTGCCAAGCTGACGCTGGTCTGTGCAGGACCAGATTGCGTGTCTCAGCATTAAGTAAAGCAACCTGGAAGTTACTTTAACTTACATGACAAGCATAGCAAAGATAAAGCAAAGAACTCACACAGGCAGGCATTGTTGCTTGGTTTATTTTGCAGCCTGATGGTAGTTCGTCAGCCCCATAGGAGAATGATAGTCTGGCAAAAGCCATGAGAGCAGCTCTAGCTTGGCCTCAGAGCTGCCCAAGGGAGGAGGGGGTAGCTGTCCTGAGATGCAGTGCAGGGGCTGAGCCAAGGGATAACACTAAGGAGCCTGAGGAAGCTCAGAAATGAGGGCAGAGCAGCAAGGCTCCCTGCACCAGCAGTTGTTGGGTAAGAGCACAAGAAGTCACAGAGAATTACAGGCTTAGCTTTGAAAAAGCTTGGGAACAACTGCTCCAGTTTAAGATAGCATGGCAAAAAGGGAACATCATGACCCCAGGTGTCCTCCTTGCTCTCCAGCAGTCTGAGGGTCAAGAAGCAGAGCCTCTAACTTTTAAAAGGCCTTAGTAGTAAAAGTTTTCCTGGCTTCTCCAGAACTACCACAACTTCCATAACTCTTTTTTAAGGCATTATATATTATTTCCCTATATAACGATATATGAAATGTAATAATTTAATGTTTTCATATATATTTCTTAATTATGCAACATCAGTCTCATTGTCCATCACATGAGCTTTGGTAACTGGCCAAAAACTTAACTATTTTAGACTTCCTTTTCTCTCCATCCAAGTAACTATTGCTCTGTGGACAAAATAGATAAAATGCAACATTTTAACCTTGCTTATCTTAAATGGGCCAGTGCTGGCTGACCATTCAGGAAAAAAAAAAGAATCACCCCCCATGCCACACACACTTGCCCTGGTACACTATATTATACCTCTGCAGCCAAAGATTACAGGCCTGGTCATGAAGCTAAAATGACCCCTGAGTTTTGAAGAACAGTTCTTTAGCCTTTAAAAATATAATTTCTAGTTAAAATTGTGACCAACATGGATGGCTCGTATGAGTAAGAGTTTGTAGCATGTCCTTAACTTAATGTATTATTAATACAGTTCTATGCAGACACTCATTGAAATGAGAATGGAAACACAGGGCTCCATCAGCCTGACAAGCTTGCAGTCTTGATAATACACTCTTTTTTTTCTTTAACTGCTTACTTCCTATGGCACCCAAATCCACCTAATTATCTACCAAGTCATTTTTCAGATAACTAGTTTTTAAAAATTGGAGTCATTTGGAAACAAATCTCTCCTAGATATACCTGGATACCCTTAATTGATTTTGGGTGGAGAAAAAATACATTTTAACACAAGACAATCTAATTTCAGACAAAAATCAATTACATTGTTACCATGTTAATGTTCAGGCTGAATAGCAATTTAAAGCCTTTGAATACACTTACTTAAAAAAAAAAAGTTATCAGTTTGCATTAAAATTAAATATTGTGTTTTTCATTTTGTTGAACTATTGAAAAGTCCGGAGTGGAATTTTCTGAAAGATGCAGAGATTGCTTGTAGTTTCCATACAGATTCAAGTCTGGCAGTAAAACCTTTGTTAATTTTTGGTTGCATTTTCCTAGACTCATATTTTAGCACTGTGTGGACTGCAATGACATGTCAAGCAAACATTTTCAAATGTTAAAATTTAAATAGGAAGCCAAAAGCAATTATAAGAAGTGTGTAATCTGTAAAACTGTCTTCACAAATAGTAGTGATGGTGGAATACTACTCAAACTGTGATCAATGTATTCCACTATTAACACTCATGGTATTTTGAAAATGTCTGCTTTATTGCTGAGCAAATTTAATCCCTTTCTAATAGCAAAATTCGACTTTTCATATTCAATACAACCTACTGCCATATTAGTTCCCCTACTACTAACAAACAAGTACTAAAAGAAATTAGTAAAACTAAAATTACTGAGGATTGTTCTTTCTTAAGGGACAGTTTGGAAAACTCCTTCAGCTTACTTTTCTAAAAATCAATTTTACTTTGTGCTAGATCGGCTTTACAAGAAAACAAGCACACAAAAATATTTGTGAGCGTTGTTCCAGTTGGTATTAGAGCTATTCTCAGAATCAAAGAGTATATGATGTAACATCTGCCAATTTAATTTCTGTGAGATGCATAGTATTTTGCACTTTAAACACTGCCTCCAACTGCTCAAGGTAGGAAAACCAATGATGCACATTTCTTGCAAGGTAAAATGTAACATGGTTTCCCAAGGCAGTGAAAAAAAGGCCCTTGAGGAAGATCTGTATTGTAATTTTAAATAAAATGGCTCATTGGTTTTCAGTATTCTTTTGCATTTTCGTTTGGCAGTGGGGTAAATTAGTGGGAAGCTATCTGACCTCTTCAGGTGTCTGTGCTAGCTACACAAAATATACTCATGTGGGTACCACAGCGAGAGGTTGAATGCGAATCACTTAAAGGATAGCAACAAATTTTATTTTTGTCATTGTAATTTTTTTGTGGTAGCTGATCTCAGGAATAAGCTTTTGAAAGTGGTGGGTTTTAGCAGAATGCTTGATTAGGTCTTTTAGTATTAAAAGTAAAAACACCCCAACATTTAAAATAGTGATGAAAATTCTGCTCACTGTCAAAGAGAGAAAATGTTTATGATAATAATGCTTTAAACCAATGTAAAATCCTCTGATCCATTACATATTACAATAGATACCAACAAAAGACACTATCTACACTGTATTTTATCATTGAAAACTGATGGCCTGAAAGTGCCAAGATCTTAATTACTTCTATAATACCACTTAGATGAATAAAGACTATTCGTGGAATTGTCAAGAGCAAATCATGTCAAACCGACCTAATTTCCTTCCACAACATGCTTACAAGCCTTGTAGGTGGGAGACAAGCAGTAGATGACTTGTATCTTAAAGATTTAAGCAAATCTCAAGACGACATAAGGAACAGAAACATGGCTTTGATGCAACTTCTACAGAGTTGGTGTAAACTGGCTGGAGAACCAAAACTCTAACCAGAACAAGTATCAGTGCTCCAATATTAATATTATTAAAAAAAAAAAAACCCACCAGGTAGCATCTGTCCTGGCTACAGGTCTCTTTGTTGTTTTAACGACCCAAATGATGAAACAGATATATTTACTGTATTTGCAGAGGACAGAAGCCAAGAAGGGACCAAGCTCTTGGCCAACCATTTTGCAGGCCAAGACGAGAATTCAAAAGGCACCGACATGCTGGAGTGCTGCAGAGAAACCAGATCCGGATTCAGCGGGGACAAGTACAACACTGAGGAATAACCCAAACCAATTTGTAACGCGTACGGTCACCCGGTATTTCCTCCTCGGGCCCAGGTTTCTTAAGGACAGCGGTAAGGAGCATCTTTTTTGTGCCGCTGCCGAATTCACAGTGCCACCGCTCAGCATTTTATCTGGAAAGGCCTTGGCCTCTTCCACCGAGGCCCGGAGCCGCAGCAGTTCCTTCAGCGCAAAAATCCTCCCTCTCCAGCGAGCTCTCGGCTCTCCCCGGGGCAGCGTGCTGGGCCCGGCCTCAGCCCTGCCGCCGGGGCAGCGGCCGATCG
>NW_020799101.1:29430496-29599591 GCF_003259725.1 Athene cunicularia | reverse complement strand
AGCCGAGGCAGATGAGTCTCTGCCCGGTTTTTGCCTGGACCTGAGTCAGTTCTGTGGCAGTAGCGAGCGGGCGCTCCCCGGCCGCGATGGTCAAATCGGGCAGCCAAGTAGTAGGTGGGAGCGCGGAGCTGCAGGGGCTGCCGGTGGTCCGTCTGTCCCGCTGCGGAGGGCCCGCAGGGCGCCCAAGGGCCGTCGCGTACCCCCTCTCCTGACAGGACGGCGAAGCGGGACTTGCCCCGCAAACCGGGACCGGGACGGGTTCCCCTGGCGCGGCTCGGGGGGGACAGCCCCGGAGCGCTGCCTGCGCGCCCCCTTTCTCCGCTGTCAGCGGCGGTTCTTGGGCTTGAAGCAGCTGTAAGGTACCGCTAGTTCTAGCCTCGTTTTTAAAGCTTCCAACTTTAAGTGGTGTTTGGGTTTATTTGAACACAAGCCGTCGTGTTTCTTTGAAGTGTTAAGATCGATCATATAATGAACTCAACAAAATGCCCGCGGGAGTTATTTTTAAGTTGGCCCCGTCCCTGCCAGCCTGCCCGTGGAGCAGGCTCCCTTCTCGGAGCCTCTCCGCAAAACGGGTGTTTGGACCCGTAGTGGGAATTTCTCAGCACGCGTGTTTCTCTGGGGAGGCTGCGGGCCGGTGCATATGGATTTGCTTGTGTTGTGTTTGCGTTAGTCCTCAGGCTCCCGGGATGAGGCTCTGAGGGACAGACGCGCCCGGATCCTGTCGCGCGGGCTGCCGCGGCAGAAGCCCATAGAAGGAGTAAAGCAGGTGGTGGTCGTGGCGTCTGGAAAAGGGGGAGTTGGAAAATCAACGACAGCAGGTAAGAGTTTTTTTAATAGCTTACTTTGAATGTTTTGTAATGTTTTGTAAGGAATATTTGGGCACTTGTTGTGTAGTTCCTTATCTTGTACTGAGTCGCAAGCCGGTACAGAGGTCTTAGCTTTAAATGAGGTGCAAATCGAGCAGACGCTTCCTAATAGTGCAGTGCTGTCCTGGGACCGTCTGCTTTCTTAGAACATATGCAGGTACAGTGATACTAGTCCTTCTTCCCTAGCAGCCTAGGTGTGCCTGTACAATGCTCCTCTGTGCTATGTTGGCGTGTCATGTGCTCTGTAGAGGATGCTGATATTTAGTTAAGTTTCTAAATCAAGTATTTATTCAATTTTCTCAACTACTTGCGTAGGCACTGCATAAATAGAAGGTGAAACAGTAGTTATAAATCATGCAAATTTATCATACAATGGATCAGAGTCTTGCTGATCACCTTGAACTCTTAGCCCCACCATTAGGTTTTGAATTAATTGTTCTCTAACTGTGCAGTTCCTAGGTGGTAGAACAAGGTAGTACATAGGTTATCAGCACTGCAGAAATTTGCTTGAACTTCAACAAAGATGACTCTGAAGGTAAACCTCTTTGAAACTATCTCTTTAAAGCATTAGAAATTTGTTTAAAGATACTTTCTTTAGCATGTGGTTTGGAAAAGAGTAATCCATTAGTTGAATGTTGTCTACTGTTCATCTCCATTTGCTGTAAATAGCACATTGATGTAGCTCTTAATTTCTAATTTTGTGGTTTGTGTTTTAGCCATGTTTGTAAAGGACTGACTGTCTAATAAATACTAGAAAAGTCAAACATGATATTCTGTAGTATGAGTAGCTGTACTTTAAAAAATAAAAATTGACAGTACTTTTTTTCTGTACATAGGATACACTATATACTATTCTATACATAGAATACACATTCCTGTACAAAGACATGCAGAACATTCAACACTTGCATTTCTTAATGAGGTATCTTTTGATTGATGGTTATAATTCATAGACTGGTTGTTTCAGGTTACCAAAAATACCAAATACCTGTTTGCAAATCCACAATTTACAAAATGAGCATAATTTGAACAGTAAATTCAGATTATCGTCCTCATGTTTCCAAACAAATACGCTAATTTAAGTTCTGCTAACTGGTGTCTGTATGTAATTTAAACATGAAGTGTGACACATGTATAAATAATACTTAGAGCTGGGAGTTCATACCCCTATGTTTAAAAATAAAAAATCAGGCCTCAGCAAGCATTAAATAAGAGAATTGAAATGTAAATGAACCATTCAGATATTGCTGTATTGGACAGTCTTTTGTTAATGTATTAATTTATAATATTGAGAAGAAAAAGTAATCTAGATACTTTTTTGTTAAAATGAGAAAAAATGTTATGGTTCAGATGAACAATTGAAGGTCAGATAACTCGTATGTACAAAAGTATTGCATGGCATCATTGCTGAATTATGTACTTAAAATGATATTCTTTGTAGTGGAGGTTTGTGGGGAACATGTTTGGTGACAACTCCGCTGACTCATGTTGAGAGCAGGAGTTGAAAAGAAGAGAGGCTAGTACGCACCTCTAATTCCAGAAGCACCACAGAAAATGTCTTACAGTCTGTGCCTCTCTGAAGGACTATCAAGGCTCTTCATATTCTTTCCCATAGTTTGTTTATGATGTTAGGAATCTCTATTTCAGGACAAGTGGATATGCATTCTGGTTAAGTTTGTCAGGGCCATTCCTTAATTTGTTGAATAATTCTTTCTGTTTGTTATGTATAGCTTTCATATTTGTATTCTTTGTTGCTTCTAATAGGACTTTTTGTTCTTTTGAAATTAATATAGTCAGTGATTAAAATAAATTGTGCTATAGAAAAAATATTTTTAAATGCATGTTTAAATACTTTAGTTGTGTTTTGTCATTGCTGTTTGCCTAGTTTCTGTCTCTTACCATCATTCTTCTGTATTTATCCTGTATTTATATGGCCAAAGTCCCTTTTTTTTTTGTCTCTTCTGTCTCCTCTTCAGCATTACCCTGAAGATGAGAGTACTGTAGAAAATTGATCCTGGCATGAGAAGAGTTCAAAGTGTGGTCTTGAAAGAGGAGAGGTTTCTAATTTACTGAAACTTTTTTTCCAGCTGTGGAAGTGGAATAAAATTAATGGCTGGTATTCTTCCTCACATTTTGTTAATCCTGCAGTTTGAAGAAAATAGTGATACTTTAAAGTATCTTGGCCTTCAGACACTTATAGCAAAGACTAATGGACTGAGATTTTTTTGTAACTGTTCAAGAGACCTGATACGTTTGACCATGTGTTGGTTTTATCTCAGTCATATTAACTGTGTTTTAGGGTTTTTTTTCCCCTCTTGCATGCTTTTATTCTAGATGAATGATGTACTATTATTGAAACTCACCCTTTCAAGGCAGAGACCAAAATCCATTTATTCACCTGACCAGCCTGGACACAAGTCTGGGCTTTGGCAAAGGTGATAATAGTGTCCGTTTATGGTTCTTTTCTGGGATAACCATTGTGGTTTTTGATTCTGGGCTTTCTCTACATGTTAAAATATTCTGAGAAATAATAGTTGTAAACCAGTTACTCTATTTCTAAATGCCTCTTACATTGAGATGTAAATATTGAGTTATCTTTCAGAGAGAGTTCATCTTAGTTATCTGTAGGTGTTTTATTGATGATGTAGATTAGCCATGTCACAGATGCAGACACAGTCAGCTGGCTCTGTACATGTCTGATTTTGGGCCAAGAAGTTTTATTTGCATTGTTAGCTCAGTGTTCTGAGAATTCAACTGTGCTTTTCCTAGAGCCAGTTTGGGTTTGGAAGTTACAAAGTCCAAACTAATAAACCTTCCCAGACTTGTACTGACCTCCCTGTGCATCATTCTTGATACTGGTTGGCTAGTTTAGCATGGGCAGAGATACCATGGTGACTTTTCTTGTAGCCCGCAGTGAAGTTTTAAAGAAATAATTAAAAAAATGAAAGTGGTAATGAACTTCTGGAACATATCTGCCCTGCACTCCTGGTTATAGGAACTTATTAATTAGGGCCAACAGGTTAGGGTCAGGTTAGGTCCTATGCTCTACACCCTCTTGGAACTGATGGTAATAAAAAGACAAACAAGTGCAAGAATCAGCTGGGATCCAACAGAAAACATGAGGTGTCCAGCTAGATATTCAGCTGACTCTCAGGTTTTTCCACTGTGTTATTCCCACTGTTTCCCTTTTTTCCCTTCAGTAGTCAAATATCCTTTATTGAAAAAGCTTTATGGATCCTACTTTAGTTTCCACACATGATAATTGTATAGGGAGAAGATAGATGTATAAAGTGATTTTAAGACAGTGTGTGGAGTAACTTGCTGCTTCCTTTGTGCCACTTCAGACATGAGCTGCAGTTGATTTTTCCTTTTTATTTATCATTGGATTGCTTGTCTTTTCTCCTTATCTGTGACTTTTAGATTGGTTTCCAGGTTTCAGAGAGTGTATTTTCTTCTGATTGATTCAGGGAATGGTTAATCAAGCATCTGCTTAAATAGCAAACTGAAGAATAGAATCTATATGCTTTATCCGTTTAGGAGTAAACAGAGGCTGTATGCTTTTTAAGGAGAGCTGTACAATTTTCCTCATTAACCTCTTCACCATTTTGTTTAAAGGAACTTATCTTTCTCAACACTAAGTTCTTTAAGCTGGGAATCTGTCTCCCAAGCTTGTTCTCAGTACCTTCATATTCTTCCAGTAGAACAAGGCTCTGACCATAGTTTATCTTTGTTGAAAAGGCTCTGTGGACTGAATTACAGCAGTGTGTAAAAAAAGCAAAATATATTACCCAAGGAAGAACTGTGTGTTGAGGTTTTTTTTCTGTGTGTTTTTGGTTTTTTGGTTTTTGTTTTTTTTTTCTTTCAAAACATGTTACTGTTTGGGTATACTGAAGCTTCTAGGAGGTCTTCAAACATAATTGAAGCTGGTGAGCTGATAAAAGATACCATTTATTACACGTGCTTTTAAGTTATAGGAGTTAAGTTTTGATGGAAATGTAAAAGTTGTAAACAAACTCACAGTCTTTTTAATTGCTTCATTCTGGTTTTTTGTTTCTTTAGTTGTTACAGATGCTTTCAGGGTAGATTTGACTTTGTTTTCTGGCATAAAAATCAAGGGAAAAGCATGCATTGCACCTTCATCATTCATCCAGAAAATATCCACATTTCATATATCACAATAAACCAAAAAAAGGGATATGATCATCTTTCTGGTCACTATACTTTAATAGTATATGTCAATACTTAACCTAATCTCTAGTTTTAAGAAAGTTTACTAAAGACTATGGTAAAGGTTACCAATGGTAGGGTTATTTTAGTTATATAATACAGTGTCCACCTTCCAGAAGCCAAGTGCGTACCTCAAAACACTTAGATTGTAGTTTTATTTTGCAGTGTCCTCTACAAACTGATTTGCAAGTTTTTACAGGTTAGCTTGAGTTTGTTAGCCTGTTGGCAAACTTGGACTGAAATGTGGGTGCTGCTGCCAACCTAAACTGGTATTATTGTAGAGGTGCAAGAAGCTAAGAGCCGAGTTGATGAATGCAGTTATTAAGTAAGTGTGATGTATTTATATTATATTTTTCTCTTTCTAGTAATGATAACATTCTTGATATTTAGGAATTAAGTTTTCTTGAATTTAATTTTTTTTTCTTTCCTTCCTCTTTTTTGCAGTAAATATAGCCCTCGCCCTAGCAGCAAATGATTCGGTAGGTGAACATCTAATTATCAGCCCTAAAGTGAAATGAGTGTATGTCTAATAAATAAAATGGTTACTGCTGCAGGCAGTCACATTCATTACATCTAAGTATTTACTCTGACAGTTAATTACTTTATTTGTTTTTCATGGAGTTATAAGTTTGTATTAATTTGGTTATATTTTATCAGTACCATGAATGACTTAGTAGATCTCATCCTTCATCTGGGTGTGACCATTTCCCTTCTTTTGTGTATCTCTTGAGTTCAACTGCAATTCTGTGAGGATGTGTAGACATAGTAGAGGATGTTTGTGCAGGTTGGAGACATGTAATAAATAATTGAATTCTATCACTTCAGAGCACTGACTTGGAAAAAATAAGAGTAAGTGCTGGGTGGTGTCCAGCATTTTATTTTTTTTTTTTATAGCTCTGAACATTTACTTTTTCTGGAGAAATTAATGTGTAAAAATACTTTACATACAAACAGCTGAGGAAAAAAAAAAGAAGCTACATATCTTCCCTAAAGCTTGGAAATACATTTTTTTGAGTGACAAAATATCATTGCCCAGTTTGGTATTGCTCAAACTGTTACTTGGACTATAAATAGACAGTAGGAACCATTCAAGTGTAAAAACAACAGGTCTTCATTATGTCTACCTGCTGCTATAAACTGGGAGTACTTTATTGTACACACTTACTGACACAGAAGTAAACTCTGAAGCAAGCTTCACTTCCTAAGGGTGTATAATGCTGGTTTTGTACTCATAAAGCATTAATTAAATACAGAGTATCTTCATATACTTTAATCTGGTAAATGTGGCATCTTTTCTTTGTTGTAAAAGATGAGTAAGAGAAAAAAAAGGTAGGGGGAGTGAAGTTTACATGTGATCTGCACTCTTCCTGTAGGAATTTTGTAAAGATGAAAAAATGTCCATAAACTCAGTCATACTTGGTAAGAGGAGGAAATATGTACTGTTTGTAATAGCATCTGATCTTGATATTTCACAGGTTTTAGTTCTGTGTTTTAAATAGGCTGTTGGAGTAATTTGATTTCAGAGAAAAATTTGTCATCTTGGAAAGCAAAACTGCTTGAATGGTTCCTTCTAATTAACTTTAAAACATGGCATTTGCTGTAATACTTTTAGAAAATGAATGTGATCCTTGCGATGTGATCTGTGTTGTGGCACGGTCATTTCATATGGAAACCATGTCAGCTAATTGCATGTAACTTTCTATACCGATTTAAGTGCATTTAGGATTGTGCCCAATACTTTTCAAACATGAAGTTTAGTGCATTGTTTATACTTAGGTAAAGCATCTCTTAGTAATTACATACACCAGTTTTGGGATTATGGCCTTTGTTAGGAGTTAAAGGCCTGGCTTTAAACATAGTAGTATGATACATCACTTCAGTTGCCCATTAAAACACTTGTAAAGCACACAAGAGAGACCGTAGTCTAGAATGATTGAAGAGGTTATTTGGAAAATCAGGGACTGAGAAGTAATTTTAAATTAAATTGAGCCAAGAAATGTAAGTAAATATATAATGCTGGTCATTTCTGATGTTACAATTATGTGGTGGTGTAAAATTGGATGCCAGTGTCTGTTTGAATGTTAATCAATGAAGAGCAGCTGAAATTGATGAAATAGCTGTGACTTACATGAACTGATGGTTACAATTTAGTAAGCTGCTGCCATGGTGAAATTGAGCATTGATGTAGTTACATGTTAGAAAATATGAGATTAAGGTGAATGAATAAACTATACCATGTTTGTTCATGCATTAATATATTTTTGTTTGTTTGTTTTAAGATAATGATGGCATACATTGTGGTTTATGTTTAACATTTGGGCTTGAATTTGCTGGTGTGTTCATTTGTGTACTCCCATTGATTTCAGTTAATTAGTTCTGTGAGCAAGGGTTATGAGATGAGTATCTCTGGGACATGATCCAGGCTGGGTTTGTCCAGTGCTCTGAACTGTAGGGATCATAGCAATATTCAGTTTTCTTCTGGTGAAATAAATAAGGAGGTTGTTGTTCTGAGTCCATTGGTGCATCCTGAAGTTTATGGTGAATTTCTTTGACCTCAGATAGGCAGCAATGGACCTCTTTATTTTACTTTTAATAAGTACTGATTTTGCATCACCTTCCTGTGGTTTCCCTTCCCTTCATTGCTATTGTAAGCTCATATCTTTCTGAGGAAGCAGTAATGATTCTGTTAGTAGATCAGACCTTCAGCAGCCTCCTGCAATTTCATTACAGTCCTTATGTCTCTTATAAGTAAAATACAGATTTATAGAAACTGATGCTTGAACTTGATGTACTATTTAAAGGAGGAAAGAAAGGACTTCTGAAGAAAGATAGGTCACCATGACAAAGGTCTGTGCTTCCTTTATTAGATACAGTCTGTTTCTGTTACAAGTTCAGTGTTTGTAACTTGATTTTCAAAGCAAGTACTATACTGGAGCTAAATTAATTTAAGAATTATGTTGTCTTCTGATCTTTCAAGTGTTCTTTTTCTAAGATTATACAGGTCACAGACTATTGAGAATGACTGTTTTCTGGTGAGAGAGATCTGTGGAAGATGCTTTCAGGTGAGATTAGATTAGAGTATATTCTTGCTTCTTTCAGTAATAGCTGTGACAGTGTTGTTTGATAGTGTCATAAGATGGAAGATGGTTAACAGTTAAAGCGTAAAGGAATTTTTTGTCCTCTTGATAAAAGAAGGCTTCCTATCATCTTCTCTTAAAATACTTTCTGTAGTTAAAAAACAAAACCAGAACCTTACTGTTTCTATAGATAGAACTTTTTTTTTTTAGTATGGAAGCTTTTTCAGTTATAGTGATGGTCTGAAATATTAAGGCATCAGCAGAGCCTTGGACATTGTCATTGGCACACAGTGTTGTTGGCAGAGCTGGGATTAGAATTTAGGAGTTGAAGTCTTGCATGCTGGTGCTCAGTCTGTTTGGCATATTTTTACCTCATGGTTACAGAGTAAATAATTCAAGACAGGATTTAATTTAGATGCCTAGATACCATGTCCAAGACAAAGTAGTTTCTTTGGGAGTTGTGGTTTGGGTTTTTTTGATGCAAAGCCAGGGAGACAAGCAGGGCAGCCTCTTAACCCCTTTCTGGAACTATTAGGCTTTTGGTACCCTGGGTTACCTGTTGCAGTTAAGAATTGTATAAGCTCTTGTGCCTGTACCAAGACCTATAAATCTATAGTGTTCTTTTTGTGTTAACAAATAACTTAAAGTTCTACCCTTGTGTCCTATTTTTAATTGCTTGCTTAGTTTGACAGCTGATTCTTTTCGTTCTTTTGATATACCAGCAGTCAGTTGTGCTCCCCTAGGAGCACTTGGGAAGAATTTTTGGGTTTTGTCCAGGACGATTCATATTCAGAGTAGAATGACTATTTATGAAAGCTGCCTGGCCAGAGACGATTTATTATAGTAGAAACAAGTTGAATTAATAGATGGCAGCAATAATAGGATAGAGATTGCTTGTTTATGAACAGAGTATTTTGGTGAGCAAACACCAGCTGTGCATGACTAAGGATGGCACAAATCCAGTTGGGAGGCTGCGTGCTTGTGCTGTCACTATGAGGCGAACTCCCTGGTCAGATTTCCTTTTCTTTCCAGGAAGATTTACTTTTTTCACTACAGGACAAAATGGTTTTTGTGTTGTGGAGGGCAGAGGAGCAAGAAATAAAACCATATGGAACAAATTAGCATGTAAGCATAAGCAAGTGGCTTCTGCCTGCAGTAGCAGGGGCACATGATTAAGGGCATCAGTTTTAACTATTCAAGCCTGACTCTGTGTCAGGGGATTATGGGGTCAAGCAGACCAGGACCAAGATTTGAAATAACCCAAGGGTGATTTTATCTTAGGAAGTGGCCTTTGTTTTCCCAAGCAAACCCACGGGTTGCTGAGCAATGAAGTATTTTAAATCTAAGACCATCAGTGTTTCTGTATGGTGGGAGGGAGCGCGGAGGGAGTGCAGTGCTTCTCCCCATGTATGTTGGGCAGTGGAAGGCCCAACACCATGTCTTAGAAATAAAGCTAGGGGAAGTCGATGGTTGGCCAAATGAAAACACTTGTTCAAACAATATCACAGTCAAGAAGTCACAAAGCAGATTTTTTTTTTTTTTTTTAATTTTTAAAAGCAGAAAACTCATGGATATCTGGCTGTTATACACATGTGAGAAAGGTTTCTCACAAATATGTAGTAATTTACAGCATATAAATTGTGTAGTTATGAGCAGAGGCTTCATGCAAATTCACTGTTGTGATAATAAAATTAGTTTTAATTATGTCAAAATGTGTATTTAATCAAACAATGCACATTGATTTTTAAAGCTAATCAAAATCCATCCACCCTATTTTATTTACATTCCAGCTTTTTTCCAAGTATTGGGCTCTTGTAATTAAAGTGTTTGTCTACGGGATACTATTAGAGTGCTGCATTAATAAATAACTTCACAATGTATATACATTTCTTTCTGGTAAGGAAAAAAATTCCATGGGGGGAACAAACAAATCTAGAATCATTTAGACAATTATGGTCTCCTTCAGTGAACAATTACAGCATGAAGGCAAGTTTTGACCTGTTTTGTCTTCCTCCTATTCAGCTTTCCTAATTATTAGAGTTTGATTTCTAGACATCTTTACTTTTGTTGTTTAGAGAATCAGAAGACTTTAATTGCTATAGATAAGCTGTTCATGCTTGTTAATGCGAAAAAGTGCCAATAAAGCTGAAGATGCCAGTTGGAATTGACTGGGGTTACCATGCAATGACAGCTCAGCTTCTAGATAGGCTGAGAAAATAAAGCTTTAAAAATCTTACTGTTTTTCAAGTAAAAAAATGAGTGAGAAATATTTTTAAACACAGACCACTTAAAATATTTTATTGTAATCAAATGATTATATGCTTAGTAAATTTTTTTTAAAGTATTGCATGTATAGTTAATTACCTTCATCCTGAGTCTGAGTCATTGAAAGCCTTGTGCCAGTGTCAGACACTGATGTGTAAGGTGGAGCATGTTTATAATTTGGCATGCTGTGAAAGCAGTGAGGCATTGTGTAGAGACGTAGTAATGTTTGGGATTCTGTTTTGGATTTTGGTAATTTATTTTTTAAGTGGTGTTGTATTGAGATGATTTTTTTCCCCAATATGATACATAATATGCAAGAAGACCAAACAAGGTTGAATTACTGGTATCTGATTATTTAGAAATCTGACTATGAGCTGTTGCAGACTGTTGTGGAAAATAGTGCCAGAGAATTTCTGTAGCTGGCAGAAAATTAGAAGATCTTCATATGATGGAAAAGGGCTTTTAAACCATTAGAAGAATAAGTGTTTAAAACAAGTCTGCATTTCTACGATAGAGAGTGAGAAAACTGCAGTGGTACTTTTTTGGCCAGTCCAGTTTACAGCTGGGCACTTAAACAGTGTGCAGCTGAAAAAGCTAGAGAACTAGGGATTAAAAGAGGTGTGTTAGTATGTCAAATGAGGAATCCAGAGCCCATCCTGATTTTAAGTTCCCTTTTGTCCTGTGTGTTGCTGCTTGCAGTTTAGAATTAGCTCTAAATCTATAATGACATTAAAAATGTAAATTGAGGGTCCTGGTGGTGGATTAAGAGCACCAGCTTTAAAAATAACTGACACCTTCACCTAGCAAAGATGTAATTTCTGTTGTTGGAATGGCTGCAGCTGCTGAATATTGGGAGTGCCTCTGATGTAGGGAATCCTTCACCATATAGAGCAACGACAGCTCATTAACCTGTGCCTCCATCCCTCCCAGGCTGAACACCAGCCAATTCTGGTGGTCTACAGAGTTTACTTCAAAGTATAATATCTTCAGCTAATGCCCAGTGGAGATACATATGCCTAGCAAGTATGGAGGAATGTTTCAGAAAAGATGAGCAGAAAGGAAATTAATTCCGTCAGTCTGGATGTTTAGCAGTAACGTAGGCTATGTTGATTAACAGCTATTTATAGCAGCTTTTTGTGAGCTGATTTTTTTTTTAATTCCCTTTCTTTATTGGCATGAAGTCTTTTATCAGGCTTATTCCTCAATAAAGCATTTGGCAACTTGAAAGCAATCAATGAATATCACCAGATTCTCCAGTGAACACAGAATTATGTGTGGAGGTGTCATCTGTGATACATGAATGGGAAGTGGTTGCTTTGTTTGCACAGTCTGGAAAGTGTGATTGATTTAATAGTTAATATTACCTGAAAGACAAAAAAGGGAACCTACATAAAGTATGGTGGAGAGACTAAACAACTCTCAAGTTTCTGCTAAAATAGTTAACAGGAAGAAAGATAGAGATAATTTTGTCATTAGCATAGGACCTATGTCATCTGTACAAGGACCATGTATAGTAAAATATACCTGTTTAAGAGAACAAACATAATAGCAATTGAACAATTTTGAATCTGCATAAGGAAAAGCAGAGGAGGTAAAACTTACTGTTTTTTTACAAGACCTCTCTGCCAGTATATAGAGGGACTGTGTATAATATGGCCTTGAACAACTTCAGTTTAATTTTTCCCCCAAAAAGATTTATTACAACGACGTTCAGAGCTTGAAAATCATTAATTTGGAATAAAGCTATCTTGCAAGTCTCTGTTGCTCACAAGGCAGTGGCCAAGTTCAAATGATAAACTGAACTTTAATTATGTTGAGAATCTTGCCAGAGAAGCTAAAAGAAAGGATCTTTTTAGTGAGGTTATATATCCCTTTAATTTGCACACTGCACAAAACAAAGCTGTAGGATTCTCATCTTTCCAGGATATATGCAAGAGTATATTTATCTATTGATGTAACATTTGGTTTTCTTGTAAATACAGAATCTATACCTGATGACTGTGAAAACTTGTCTTCATTTCTTAGTGTAGGTGAGAGAAGTTTCTAAATTGGAGTGAAAACTTTACTGTATTTACTGTGGTAAAGGATGCAGTGATTACATAGATGTACCTTATGCTGAATATTTGTCAGAAATCTTTACTGAGGTCTAATTGGGCAAATTAATATCTAGTTGAGAAGATTAATGGTAGAGAAGTAAAAAGGGTGATGTAGTCAGTGATATTAAAGCACCACAAGAGGTTGTAGTTCTTTACCACAGTCCTTTATGCTGTAATTTTTTTTTTGTGGTCTTGAGTTTACCAGTTATTGGATGAGACCATGACAGCTAGTACCAGTGCTGCATAAAGAGCAAATCCCATCAGTAGTTAGCCTATGCTAGGTAGCAATTAGCTAGAGAGGGGGGGAAACCTTAAAAGCACTGATAAGAAGGTAAATTTGAACATCTGTTAAGTGTGTTTAAGTACACTCTTTACTGAATAGACCAAGAGAGTACTTTTGTGTTTTCATGTGCCAACAAGACTTTTTTTTCTGTTTTTTTTGGTTCTCTCGGCCTTATGGAATATTGGTAACGACCTGTGTGAAGAGGTTGATAATTCTGCACGTGTTAGTTGAGTATATTTTTTTCAAAGTAGCTTCCAGTGACATGGAAGTACATGATTAAATCAAATGGGAATGGTTACATTGTCAGTGTTATCTTCAGAGTTTAAGCTGTTGAGAACTTGCAGTAAAACAACAAATAAATACAGGTCTCTAGAAAGTATTTTCCAAGTGTAGTAAACTTGAAGATTGATTCAAACTTCCTTCTGCAGCTGGGCAGGTAGAAGGAAAAGGACAAATGTTAACTTGAGAACAGCTTTTTTGAACTTGGTTATTGCTATGCCAACTGAAGAGATGGAAAGCTGTTTGTTTAATAGCACAGGATAGAAATATTTTCATGAGAAGAAAATGCAGCTGTAAGAAGGTGGTGGAGTTGTATTACCTGAATCCTTTACCTGCAGAGTGCTGAGGGTGGCTGTAGCAGTGGTGTGTGCTGTGCTCTGAAAAACACTTAAAAGCAGGAGAACTCTGACATGCTTGTATGTGCTTTGAGTATTAGATATATATGCAGATGAAAATAATGTCAGAGGACATTAGAGGAATCCTAGAGCTTTTTTTTCTTTCTTTCTTTAAGTTGCCTTCTTGGTCCTGCTTGTGTTCCCCTGTAATCTGTTCCTTCTGCCCAGATGTTCTTTTTTGCTGTGTCTGATGTTATGCATGTTTTTTAGGATTTATTTTAGTACAGCAGTACTTTGAAAGATGTGCTGATTTATGAGGTGTGGGTTATATGGATGAAAACACCATTTATTAAAATTTAATTTATTTTTTTTATTATTGTAACTCATGCATCTGGATTAAATTTCACCCAGCATGAGAAATATCTGGTGTTTGTAATTCTGATTTAACAGTTTCATGTGGTAGCATCCAGGTGTGTGCAAATTATTTTGTCTCTTGGGGATTTAAAACATTGGAAATGCTGGAAGAGATCATCTGGATTTTGCTGTGCCTGTCTTAAAAGATCCCTTGGTAGCTACCATAATGCTTTTCCAAGATAATTAAACCTTGAGTAAAAGGTTATTATTAGTATTCCAGGGATGTTTATATACTGCAAATGCAGGAATAGTTGGGAGAAACAAAACTCAAAACCTTAGCTTACTGGGCCAATGCTTTCTGTATAAGCTGCTACTCTTAAGCAGTATGAACGTTTTACCTAACATGTTGAATTGTCTGGTGAAGGAGAAGAAACGTACCTTGAGCTAGCTTTAGTGAGGTTCTGCCAAAAAACGTTTTCTCCTGTTACCCTGTAAAAAGCACCATGCAAACAGGAACATTTGTGCTTTCACTAAGATGAGTTGTAGAAACTGGAGAATCTGTTAATTATTTTTCTGTTTGAAGACAACTGTTTTATTGAACCGTATCCATGAACAAAAGCAGTGTATCTTGGAAACAGGCATCTTTCTTACTTTTGAGGAAGTGTGTAAATTTTTTTGAGACGCTGTCACGTTTATTGTATTAGCTTGAAACAAAGATCAGCTTTATGATTTGCAAAGTCCTCCTAGGTAATTGAGGGATGTTTTCCTTCAGTGTGCATGTGTATGTTCTTCATTTCAGGGAACTCCTGTAGATACATTTTCCTGCTGACTCCTAAGAATAACTGGCCTGTGGTGGTGGAGATCTGACTATGCCCAGGAGGTTATGAAGTTGATTTAATTAATTTAGATCATCCTAAATCTTCAGTCCCTTTATGCTGAAAACAAAACTGTAGTGAGTTTTAAGATCATTGTAGTCAGTCAGTGGATAGTCATGATCCTTGCTGGGGGAGAACCCTCCAAAAGTTGAGGGAAGGTATGTCAGTCAGGTTTAAAACACCGTGTAGATTTTTCTGCAAATATTTATTTCATTTGAGAAGGAATTAGGTGGCACAGCCCTTAAATGTTTTGATGTGTTCGATTAGCTGCTGATACAGATAAAGGGACTGAGTCATAAATCTTTCTAATCTGTTAAAGTATGCATTTCCTACAGGATCAAAGAAGCTCTAATGCTGTTGTTGATGTCTTTGAAATCTAACAAAAAAATTGGTCTTTTCAATCTTGCTGTAATTGCAGCTTTCATACAGTAGACAAGAAGAGAATGATTAGTCAGAGTAACTCCTGAACTTTTTTGTAATAGCTTTCACAAGACGTTATAAAGAAATGTTTTAAAAAAATTAAGTAATACATGTAATTACATATGCTTTGTTCTGTTTAATAAAAAAAGTATATTTAATGACTGAACCCAAATTTGGTTGATTTCTGTAGTAGAAATTATTTTTTCAAAGTACATAGTAGATCATGTATGATAATGCATTTTTTACTTCTCAGTTGTAAAATTTAAGATGCGGTTGGCTTATATGAGGTAAATTTAGCACTTTAAATTGTTCATCCATTAAGTGTGTCTTCAGGGGTCAATATCAACAGCTTAAAAAAAAGAGAATTAAAAAAAGAAAGCAAACCCCCACAGAAAAACAAACTCCCAAACTCAAATTAGACGTATGTTATAGTAAAAAGGGTAATTCTTAATTCTCAGGTGTCTAGGCTTCTGTGAGTTAGTTTCTTCACTGAAATTCAGATTTATTTAGAAGTACTCTCCCCAATACCTAGGTTTTTAATCCAGGTGCATTTCTGTTTTAAAAAAAATCCAACAAACAAACTGATTGTGATGCCACAGAATATACTTCATCTTTAGAAATTCTGTTCAAGGGTAGAGATGCTGCATTAAAAGCCTTGCTATAATCTTCTAATCAGAAACTTGATAGTTATCCCTGAGCCTTTGTCTTTCTCTCCATCTTTCTCATCAAAACTGTGTTAACAAAATGACTTAATACCTGATACCAAATTATGAAAGTGTCATCCAAAAAATGAGGCATGCATTTTGAAACACTAACAGTGAAAGTCTGATACGGCACTTTAGAAGAGCTCCCATTGCTGCTTTAACCTTTCAAACAAGCCCTTAAACATACTTGCTTGCAATTTTGCAAAATGTTGAATACAGTTAGCTTTTTATATTGGAGAAACTTGACGTTCAGCACTTTAAAGGGCTTGCTCTTTACTGCTTAATTTGCAGAACTTGGTAGTGTGTCTTGCCATCTGTAAGAAAAATAGTTTAATTTCCACAAAATAATGTATGTATATCTATAAAAAAATAGATAAATGAATCTTCTAAGTCTAGACTACATAGTTGAAATAATTTTTATTTAAAGTTTATTGCCTAATGTACCATATGTAGTTGAACAAACCATTTTTTAACATTTTTGTGTAAATGCATTTGATTAAAATGTTATGCCTGCTTAATTGGCTTCAGAGACTTGCATTTCAGTTTAAGATGTCTACAAAAGTTTATTCTGGCCACTTAAGTGGAAGATAACAGTATGGTTTTTGTTTTCACATTCCTTGTAGTCACTAGTATAATTCAAATTGCATTGATTCAAATATATTTGCAAACATTGCTTGTTCTTTAACAATAAAGTTTGATACCTTTTTTAATAAGTTAAAATATTGTTTCTGCATAAATACACGAAACAGAACGTTGCTTATAATGTTTTTTTAGTATAAAGTCTGGTCTACATTGTAAGTAAGAAAATATGCACTTGAGGATTCTGTGTATGGAGAATCTAGGTTTTGTGAAGACATCTTGCTCAACTTGTAGAGATATTATTATATTTCATGCTTCAGTTGCCATTTAGAGAAGAAGGAAACAGTGTCTAAAATCAAGACTATTTTTATTTCTATTGGTAGTTTTGAAATTTTGATCAACTAATAATTCATGAAGGAATACAGACATTTTGACAAATGCTTTTTATTTTTTGTTCCTTACACAGACAAAAGAAGTTGGTTTACTTGATGGAGACATCTATGGACCTTCAATTCCAAAGATGATGAACTTAAAAGGAAACCCAGAATTAACACAAAGTAAGTGAAAGTGACTTTCTTGCTGTTGTCTTTTGTAAAGGGATGATCATGGACCACTCAATGGTGCTTCCTTAGTGTGGCACGGAAGTGATGCAAACAGAAGGTGAGGCCTTAGTGTATTTTTTTTTTTCCACAAGCTTGTACAACTAGGAGCATATTCAGGATCATTTTTTTCTTTTATGTTGGTCCACAGGCTTTGAGAGTTTCATGGATTATTACTAGAGACACTGGAAAGGGTAACTAGGAAAGGAAAGTTACTGTCAGTAGTTTTAAACTTGATATACAGGATCCCACTATAGAAGACCTCCAAATTAAAAAACCAAACCCCACTTGTATGGGGGAAAAAAAAGACTAATCTAGGAAATAAGAGAAGGATCATTACAGTAGCTTGTATAAAATGTCATTGTAGTGATTCTGTTTGGTCTCTGTTTCTTCAGCCAAACATGCCAGGCCACTTGATTCATTTTTGTTTGAAGTTGTGTGTTTAGGGATGCAGAGGTTGACTTCACTACCAGAAGGTAAAGACAGTAGACAAAACTAATTTTTCTTCTGCTAGCAAGGATTCTGGTCTGGGGAAAAGTAAATTCAGGTAGGAGAGTCTGGATAGAAATAAGAAACACCTACAGTAGGAAGGTTGTATCAAGTCTGTTTACCTTTCAAAAATTTAACTTCTAACCAGGGGTGAACTGAAGAATGGCTTTATCTTCATACCCTCTTCGTGTGATGTTTTAGTATAGGGGAGTGTGCTTTTTGGGGGTGGTAGGGACACAGGCAATAGGATTTGTTTACTGCTTTGTGTTGCTCGTCCTGTGATAAAGTGCATATAATGGTAAAAATGAAAACCCTGTAACCACAGACAAAACAGTCCCACACTATAACACCCGGACTTCGCATTAACAAGTACTAGGATCCTACTGAAGAAATTACAGATTGACAGTACTTGTTGACAGGGAGGGATCAAGGATGTGTAGTACCAGCTGAGATAAGATGTAAAAGGGTTTCAGTGAAATAATGGACTGTAAAAACTCATTAGTGTTTGTGGACGCTAATTGCAAGGTAAAAGGGAATTTAAATATTCCTTCTCATGCCATGATCTTTATCATAGAGTTTGGATTGGAATGGACCTTTAAGGTTCATCTAGTTCAATCCCCCCCCCCCAACGACCAGGGACAGCTTCAACTAGATCAGGTTGCTCAGAGCCCCGTCCAACCTGGCCTTGAATGTTTCCAGGGATGGGGCATCTATCACCTCTCTGGGCAACCTGCTACAGTGTTTCACCACCCTCACTGTAAAAAATTTCTTCCTTCCATCTAGTCTGAATCTATACTCTTTTACTTTAGAATTACCACTTGTCCTGTTGCAACAGGCCCTACTGAGTAGTCTGTCCCCACCTTTCTTAAAAGTCCCCTTTAAGTACTGGAGGGCCGCTACAAGGTTTTCCTGGAGCCTTCTCTTCTCCAGGCTGAACAATGCCAACTCACTCAGCCTTTCCTCATAGGAGGGGTGTTCCTACATCTACTTTGCTATTGTAGAATGTCCATTTGCATTTGATCTTAATTAGTGCATGTGTATTGTTGTGGTGGTGGTGGTTATTCTATACATTCTTGATTGGAATGAAGCATGCAGAATGAAACAGTGCCAATAACTGTAAAGGGTGGTTATTGAGCTTGCAACGTTAGCCTCTGAAAAATTAATTTGGCAAATTTAGGATTTCTAAAATAATTAAAATTCTGTCTTCTTATGCTTATATCCTCTACTCTGGACAAAGAAAAAATATCATTCCATATACAGATGCAGTGCAATATGCTTATGCAGGCAGCTGTCAAATTGACTACTTTCTACATCTAAGTATCTGGCTTACAAATACAGACTTATTTAGATTAATTTCTAAGATAGGAGGAGAGGTTTATTTGTTGAGTTTGTTTTATTTTTTGAAGTCAGAGGCTAATTCTGTTGTGTATTAAATAAGTAAGGGAACCCTCTCATATATCATCAGTAGAGACTGACTTCCAGGTACAAATTGAAATATTCTTACTTTCTCCTGTACTTTGAACCCCGTTGAGTGTATGTGTCACAGAGGCTGTGTTTTCCAGTAACAGATTTTTTTTTAAAAATGAATTTTGTGTTTGAAGTCCATTATGCAGTATGAACACAAAAGGGACTATGTTGTGATGTTCTTTGTATCTCCTCTTTTCCTTTTTATGTGACACTTTCCAGAGGAGATCAGGTAAAAATTTGATTTTTTTTTTCTTCTTACTGTTTTAAATCCATGTCATGAGCCACAAATAAGAAGCATGTTGCCCAGACTATTTCTTATGGTCATAGAAATTAACCTACTAGGAATGCAATAACTTAAGATATTAGTTTAGTCAGATATTAGGGCAGCCCAGTTTTGTTTGCATGTAAATTTCAGTGACTGTAGATATTTTGGGCATATATCTGGGAATTCACTATAAGCCTTTGTCTTAACATGTTTCAAGTGTTGTTAAAAATACGGAATTTGATGTAATAAAGAAATGGGAGGATTTCCCAGAATTGCATTTGCTGCTGTTGACTTACAGGTACTGACATTTTGATCACTAAAATGTGTTCTTTCTAATTCTGTGTGGAATGTACAAGCAAATATTAGTAGGATTTTAGAACATACCATATTTTTTAACTGTCAGAAAATGAATTTGCATTTTTCAAATGCTTGGCATATTACACAAGTCTACTGAAGAACTTAGGTAGTAATTCCATATGAATGATAACAGGATAGAATTTGTATTTCAGGAATTCTGTTCACTTCTGTGTACACTTTTAACTCTTGAGTTGAGGAAGCTGTAGAGTAACAACAGTGTAAGTGCTGACCAAGTAGCGAATGTTAAGATGATTTAATTGTGGAAGTAGAAATTTGGAGGGCATAGGAAGCTTTAACTGTGAACTTCAAGGATTCCTTTAAGTGATAGATAGGATAGACTTGCAAGGAAGTGATCAATCATAGATGTATATATACATGTATAGATAGAAAAATATGTATGACCCTTGTATCTTGGTATAATGAGGTTTAGTGTTATTTTCCAATTTCTTACAGTGTTTTCAAGAATAAAACATAAACTCTGAACACATAGTATTTTGTACGATAATTGAGCAAACCCAGGCAGTTCTGTGTTTAAAGATGTACATTAACAATGCATACATAACAATACATAATTCAAACCCGTTTTTTTTTAATAGCATAACAATCAAAAATCACGTTTAAAGTCTATTGCTGTCTTCAGTGTGAGGCCTGGATTTGAAAATGAATGTGTAGATTAATCCTGGGAGATTCTGAGCACTCTTGCACTCTTTGATTTCCATTTCTTTTCTCAGATGTAGCAGTTGAAAAAGGGATTAGGGATGCCTGATACCATTCAGAATAAATCTATGCAGCAATTATTACTTCTGAATAGAAATTATTATAGTTATGCTATAATTTAAGTTTTCAAAATGAATTAGGAGTTCTTAGTGAGGAGAGTTTGTATAGATGGAAGATACTCTACTAATTTAATTTTGCAAACTGTAGTATGCTGGAAAGTTCACTAACATTTAATAGGATGTCATTCAAAGTACTTTCACTGAATGGTCAGGAAAATATTGGTTAGTAAGTTCAAAACTGAATTTAATTAGCTAATGGAGGATTATCTAACTATGGAATAAATATTAACATCAGCTACAGTATATACACAGGGCAATGCTTGTAACACAAGTAACGAAAACAATACTTCTGTTCTTTCCCCAAATAATTTCCTTAAAAGCCATTTTCTGGCTTAGTGATCTGCATAATTCAATTTTTTTCCTTTTTAAAAAAATCTACCTTTTAAAGTAGTTGGCAGAGAGTAAAAGCTAATATACTACCAAAAAGGTATTGCCATTTTGCCAGATAAATAGAACATTTCTTCACTTAATTTGAATGATTATGGAGTTTTTGGTTGTCTTTTTTTATTATAGTTGAGTGCTCTGTTAATATTTCAAAGCTTTGTTGTGATTTTCTGATCTCAGTATCTTTTTTTTGTTCTTAATAAAATAGTATATTCAAAAGATTGGTAATGGGCATTTATTTTCAAAATTTGGAATAAAAATAAATTCTGAGAGAAAGCTAGCAGTAGTTGTGTCTGGCCCCATTGAGTCTAATAATATCGCAGGAGCTATAGAAATGAAATTACTGATAAAATTCTAAAGTCAGAATTGAACACTTGCATTTTTTCACTGGGACACATTTACATGTCTGCTACTCTTTAGACTGTGATAGCAGAATCTCATAAATGAAAATGATAATTTAAAATGGCATCTGTTGTGACTGTTTAAAGATGTCTGCTGGAAATTGCTGTATCAAGAGATTGTTGTGCATCCATTTGAGGGTTATAAATAGAAAATCTGGAGTGGACTAGTTAAATAGAGAAAATGTTATGTAGGTAGTGTAGTTATTGAGGTAACCATGAAAAAATTTATTGATCTTACATAAGGATTTATTTTTAAAGATACAGCTTGTATTCACAGAGTTCATGCTTTACTAGTGGAACTGCATCATGATTAATTTAAATAAAATCTAAATTTGATTCTTTAAAAATGTCATATTTGCTATTGCCATTACCTCTTGATTTGTGAAGAAGTGATTTTTAGGTTGTGTGTAGTCTAATGATATGTTTTACTGATTCTATTTTGAGAGAGTTCTGAACTGAAACCCTGGTTTTACTTTTGGTGATGTCTTATCCCAGTTTGGATGTATGGCTGAAGTAGAGTAGTCTCATGTGTCTTACATGTGACAAAATAATAATTCAGAATGTTGTAATTAGTTGTGCTTTATATTTTGGAGGCTCTTTTGGATGTTCTGAGGTAGCTGAAAATGAGAATAATACTCACATGTTAAATGTTTTAGTCTGGACCTTGACCATTGTCTTCAAGCCTGTAACAGTTAACCTCAGACTGGATTAATTCAGCTATTGTTGAATTCACTTGTAGAAAAAAATTGATGACCTCTACTTGGGAGGGAAAGCAGGTGGAGGATACCCATCTCTGTAAGGAATTATTTATAGGCATGCACTTGTTAGCTGCTGTTTAAAAAACATAAAAGCTTTAGACAGTTAATTTATTAAAATTTTATTCTTCATTATACATAAATTCATACTTTCATTTACAAAAAGGTAAGGCAACAAAGTATAAGATGAGAAATGTAGGGTAGTATTTAAAGCCTCTTACTGAGAGTGGTCTTTTTTGGATAAATGGCAAATCACATTTTGCTAAACGCTATTGCAATATAAATTACTGAAACAGTGTAACCTGAAAAAATGCATTTGTGTAACCTGAAAAAATGCAAATGGAAAGCAGAAGTGTATTACTCTTCATGTTAATCTTGCAGTGCAGTAATTACAAATGTTTCGATATGGATTATAGCTAGGGAATATTCATTACATTATAAAGTTTACTCTTAGAGATACAGATGGTTTGTCTGGCTCAACTTTTATACAAATTGGAAATGAATTGCAAAATGGTTTTATTATAGTAACATGATAGATACACATTTCATTATACATACATAAACAAAAGAAATTACTTTTTTGTACACTGAACACATTTACCTTTTTGCTTATTTCAGAGAAATAAATGTTTCCATCCCTCTCTTCTGCTAGAAGTAAAATTAAAGAACTGTAACTAATTCTGAATTCTCTCAGTATTTTTACCTTGCAATTTTACTTGCATGTTGTTTTTTTTCTGTGGGTTTCTCAGTGTATTTTCCCTTTTTCCTTCCCCTTCTCTACAATACAATGGAGTGGCTTTTCAGAATAAAGAAATGAAGTGGAATAAATTAAAAATAGAAAAATGTATTTTCTTTTCCTATAGTAACTAGAGGCTAAAAGTGGCAGAGTTTAAAAGTTCATATCTCTTTGCTTTAGTTGATGGTCATAATCATAAAGTACATAGAACTTCATTTCATAAGTGATTAAATTAGAATAAAATCGCAGAAAGATGTATGAGGGGATTCATGTGAAATGCAAAAGGGAATATTTAATATACACAGAAACAATTTTTTTTTTTAAGTGGAGAATCAACATGTTTACAGTAGTTTTCATCTACCAGTGTACAGGTACTTTTTATTTTTCTTTCAAATGGCACATAATCCTTTGAACAGGTTTTTTTCTTCTGTGTCTTTTCACCTGCATCTTTTTAAAAATTTTTTTAATCTTGATTACAATATTGAACCTAAAAAGGCTGAATTGACTGAAATGTATTGAGTTCCATAGTTTTGCTTTGAAATCGATGAAAGTCCCTAGTTAACTGGAATGTTTTTTGAAGTTAGACCTTAAATTAAAGAAAATGTGTAGGGAATGTCTGCCCCTTGGCTTCCTGCTTCTCCTGGTTCTGCTTTGCTGTTTGTCACATGGTTATGTGTCTGACCTGGGCGGTCCCCCCCTCACCGAAGCAAGTCACTGCTTCAGATAACATGAACCTTCTCAGAGGTTTTGTGTGTCAGGACAGAAGCCTTGAACTGAAGATTATTTTAGTCTTATTCCTTCTGAGTATAATGAACTAAAGGAACCCACCCAAATTAGTCTAATAAAGCTTTGATCCCCTGTAAATAAACTTTTTTTGGCTCTGTGGGGATCTGAGGGCTTTTCAAAATGTGGGTTATTTTAGTGATTGTGAAGAAGACATTTGTGATGGAAGGTAATGGCAAGATACTTAAAATGAGACCTGTGTTACTATTCTAAACCTAGCAACTCATCAATGCTTTAAAATGTAACAAAAACATGACTAAATCACTGTGCTGTTTAATTGTGCCAGACTTGTCTTTGAAGTATAGTCTTCCAGCAAGCAATTAGTTCTTTTGCTTTTAGGTAGGAGTGATTAAGTCATATCTGCAAAACAGTTCCACTAATGAAAAAGCTTTTACAGAGCTTTGTTTCCTATGCAGTCTATCAGGAGGAAAAAAAGTGGAAAACCTGCTTGGGCAATGGGATTGGTAGACTGACTAAATATGAGAAGGAAATCTTTTGGAAAAAGCTTTGTTGATGAATTTGTTTCTTAAAGTTGAACTGTGAGCATTGAATAATGCTCTTCGAGTCTCACTGCTAGTTTGCTTTGGTTTAAGTTTTTGTGATGTCTTCGTGGTGAGATAACACTGTTACTGTGGGGTGTAATGGGAAATCACAGCCTTCCTTGTGTGGAACTCTTCAAGCTTAAAATACAAATTGCAGTATTTCTGGGGCAATCCTGCAAATAAATTTACAACAATGTGAAATCAAGCTTGAAGTCTCAATTAGTCTGTCACTTGCCATAGAATATTCTGGGCTTCTGGCATAAGCAGTTAAAACAATGATTTAAAGTTTGTGACTCTGACTAACCTTCTTTAGGTGACAGCATCCTTTCCCCTCTGACACAGGTTAGTGTTTCTGTGTTTTATTGTAGAATAACCTGGGGCCCTCTTGCTGTTTGTTTACCGCACTTGCCTTTGCTTTAAACGTGCTGGAGTATGGAGTCTGGCATCTAGCTTCACCTTCAGAAGGTATGGCTCTCCCCTCTGCCCTCTGTCAAATCTGCTAGCCCTGTACCAATCTCTGCTCCCCAAGGCATCCAGAGTGGCAGAAGACATCTATATTTACACAAGGAAAGCCTGACTTCTCTGGTACTCTTCCTGTCCTATGTCTCCTTCCTTCTGTCCTTCCCCCCTCCTGTTGTTGGAAACCCTATATAGTCTGAAGCCTTTGTGTCCTTGACTGGAACCTGGATCCTCCCATTACAGAATCTTGGTCTTGGGAGGTGATTTTCAAAATAAATAGCAAATTATTTCCTTATACTTCTACATAGCAACAGCCATATGAGAGTTACTGTTTACTGTGATTAACAGAAGCTGCTGTGTAAATTGGAGTCCTAACTTAGGTTGTGATAGAGTATTCTGTAGTCACTGCAGCATGAAATTGTACATAATTAAAAAACAGATGATGCAAAAATTTTTGAGATTTTACAAGTGACCGTGCTGAAAATATGTTTTGGCTTGTCTGTATGTATGGCACATTAATTGAGTTTGTCTCATAATTTTGTTTAGTGTACTGGAATCCAGATTATTCTGCAGTGTCTCTCTCTGACTAGCATGATGGCTGTGCGTTTTGTTGTGCCATATATTATCTGTGTTTCAGGTAGTGAGATGTCACTGAGATGTGAGGAGGTGGAAAATAGTAATTTGTAATGAAAACGTCAGTTAATGATGAGCTGTGCAAACAGCAGCAGAACATTTTAGCTTTTGTATAAACTATGAAAAAGTATCAACTTGCTCAAATTTTGATAAAAGTATGCAGAGGAGTTACAGAACAGGTTTTATTTAAATAACATACTATGAAAGATGAAGGAATACTTAAACTTATGAGCTATTCAGAAATATACTTCTAAAGGTGCTGCTTCGATGCTAAAATGTTATTTGGAGACTTAGGTATTACAGAGAATATGTTTTACAGCTTTTTCTGTCATATACTGGCTGTGTCTCAGTTTGCTTTTAAAAATTTTAATTCTTATAAATATACTTGAGAGTTTCAGGGGAAAATATGTAACTGGCAATGCACCTGAACTGTTTAGTTCTCCTAGATGTGCATTACATACTTTCCAACACTGGAGATGCTGTAACTGGAGCCATGGATCTGGTAGATCAGACCTTGGGAGAACACAGCATAAGTCTCCAAATCCACAGGATTCTTGAATAACTTACAGCAAGTTTCACAGGCCAGGTCTTGACTCCCTTATCTGTAACATGAGATGATAATTCCCCACATCAGAAGCATGTTGTTAGGTACAAATGTTCATTTTGGGTGCATGGGTGTTTCGGAAATAGGACTTGTATCAAAATTAAGAATCAGGAAGCAGATGCGTTCAGAGTATAGTTGGGAGCTTGTAGTGGTGTCTGTGCTGGCAAACACGTCTGCATTGGTAGTGTCTTTGGAAACATTTGGAAATCCGCATGCAAAGTTCAGTAGGATGTTTTTGACTGGAAAATTGTGCAATTGTTCTTCTTTTTTGGATAGATTTAGCTATTGATGTCCCATCTTAGAACAACTTAAAAAGACCGCTTTCTTGCTTGATGACCAAAATGCAGTTAAAACAAACAGGTGACTTCCACTGTTAAGATTTATTGAAGACAAACATTAGGTAAAATAATTAGTTACCATTTTAGCAAGTCTCTGATCTTCCATTCTAGTGGTAAGTTCCAAAAATAGCCAAGTACAATAGGAAATCTCTTAACAGGGAGGAAAATCTGAGCTTCGTGTCCTCATCTCATATTTGGATTTTTTTTTTTTTTGTCTTTGAAATGGTAAAAAAAGCTCAACCTACCCCTTATTTCAGACAGTTGAAAACTCTGAGCAACTCCTCTGCATTAGTGCTCGCTCAGTCACTGAGCTCAAAATAGATTTGCTAGGGTGTTGCATGATGCACTATACTCATTTAATAATTATAAGCTACCTTTACTTTTCTGAAGCAGCATGATGCCTCATAAGGAGGTGTAGTATAACATCACAATCTTCTGGAATAATGATCTTTACTTACCTGATGAGATAAGACTGAATGTAAGCCTTTGCTTGCTCTCATGTATCAGTCACCAGACCTCTTCTAAAAACTTAAGCCAAGAATTGAAATGTCTCCTTGTGACTTAACCCCAGCCAGCAACTGAGCACCATGCAGCCATTTGCTCGCTCTCTCCCAGCAGGATGGGGAGAGAATTGGAAGGGTAAAAGCAAGAAAACTTGTGGGTTGAGATAAAGACAGTTTAATAGGAAAGGCAAAAACTGTGCACACAAGCAAAGCAAAACAAGGAATTTACTCACTCCTTCCCATTGGCAAGCAGGTGTTCAGCTATCTCCAGGAAAACAGGGCTTCATCACGCATAATAGTTACTTGGGAAGACAAACACCATCAACCCAGACATCCTCCTCTTTCTTTCTCCCCAGGTCTTACTGCTGAGCATGGTGTCATATGGTCTGGGATACCTCTTTGTTCAGTTGGGGTCAGCTGCCCCAGCTTCTTGTGCACCCCCAGTGTATTCACTGCTGGGGCAGCATGAGAAGCAGAAAAGATCTTGACTCTCAACAATAACTAAAATATCTCTGTGTTATCACTGTTTTCTTCACAAATCCAAAACATAACACCATGCAAGCTGCTATGAGAAAATTTAACTCTATTCCAGCCAAAACCATATATATAGCTCTGTACATACTTTGTGCTGCACTCATCTGTGGCCACCATTGAACAGCTGTGTTGGGTTTTTTTGAGAAAAAGAACAGAGCAACTTGGTTACCTGGTCAGGATAGTCTTCAAGGCTTGATTTTTCTGGGGGGAAAAAGTTTTAAAATTACAAAATGCAGAATATCCATCCTAATGACTTCAACGTCATTCTTCCCTGCATGAGTAACAATCCAGCCTTCAGACCAGTCCTTGAACTCTTTTTAATCAGAAATCTGCTTAAGGCTGTCATGAGTTTGTATGTGTTTGCCTTTTCTAGTGCCCTACTTGTATCCTACCAGAAAGGGCGTTTTATTGAAATTTCATTGGTGCTCTGTTGATCTTATTGATCTGATTTTGTATGTTCAGAGAAAACACAGCACCCTTTTATTTAGGGCCATAGCTTACCGAAAAGTTGTAAACAAGGATATATTGATCTCTTAGCATAGGTGGCATAGTATTGCTGTGTGTTGCTATTTTAAGAAATCTGTTTTGTTGTGTGTTGGATTTTTGGAGCTGTATGGTAGGCATCTGATAACAGAGAAGGAAGTGTTAACTCTGAAAGCAGTGGGAACTAGAGATGTTACTGATATCTCATTAAGCTAAATCTTCTTTACATGTTATGTTTTAGAAAATCTTCATGAAACCCAGGGTGGAGGAGGAGGCATGCCTGTTGCTTTTGATGAGACAAGGGTGATTACCAGAGCCCACTGAAGCACTTTAGATTTGAGAGAGTCTTAAGAATGTTCTCTAGCAGTAGGCAAACAGTGGGGTGCTCTGCAGTATATCGTACTACTTTGAGAATATGCAGAACATTATAGACAGAATATACAGCAGGTTGCGAATTGGTTTTGTGCATTGTATAAATTTGATTAAATCTTGCTGCTTGGAGCAGTTTATAGTCCTCGTTGGAAAATAAGATCCGGTTTTCATAAAATGAAACTCTACTGTTGAGAAATAAATAGTGCATGTGTTTTAAAAACAGAGGCACCCCTTTGGATACTCTGTAGGTCAATGTTTGTATACTCACAGCAAGTCTCTTATTTTACCCACTGAGGTGGAGAGGGAGATCTCTGAAGGTGTCTGTTCCATCAGAGTAGCATGTCTACCAGGGCTCTGTACAGAAGAAACCGTCCATGTAGATAGTGGATGTTGAGATGTTAATCTCTGGTTATTTGACTGACATACTGTAGAGCACTTGGATTGAATTGAGAAGTGTCATAGTATTTTGGTGAACTTTCTCAGAATAAAGAAATCTTTTCCATTCTTCTTACCCTCTAGTTTCTGGTTCTCATGTGCTGGGTGGTCAAGGATGTGCCTCCCCTTTGTGTTTTCTTTTGTGTTTTGTTTTGGTTTTTTTTTAAATTGTTCCTATTTCATGGTAAAGATGAAGCAGACCTTGAATCTGCAGTCATACGTGCTGTTGCAGGTAGGTTTGGGGATTATTTTTTTTTTTCTTTTTTAAGTAAATAGTAATTTTTCTCAAGACTTCTAACAGTATTACAACTTGTGGTGGTACATGTTGTTTACAAAGACACCAAAGCAGTGCCTAGAGATGGCTCTAGGCTGAAGTTCAAATGTCATCAACTGCAGAGAGGAGCAGTAAGACTGTGTTTCCTGGAAATGCAGTTAGACAGTATAATGCCACTAGAATAAGCCCTGACTGAAACACTGAAAAGAGCCGTATAAGTAGAGAGGAGTTGTATTATATTGGTGCAGTGCATCAATCCAAGCCCATCTCTTTTCCAACAGCAGTTCCATACTCATTCCTGAGTGCAGTAGTCATGCAAGCAGTTTGTTATTTTGTTCTTTTTGAATTGTAAACCAAAACATCCAATTTACTTTAAGCCATATTTCTACAAAATTGCATGGCTTGAATGCCCACTTACTTGATTGCTTGAAAGCTTTCATCAGTAGAGTTTAGCTGTTTAATTTTCATGCTTTTGGGTGTTATTTTGTTGGAATTTGGAGTTCAGCTTTGAATGAACTGCATTATATTTACATTGTTTTAATTTTACTATCTATAAATATATTTTACTTTGGGTTCATCAAAGGTTTCTGTCAAAATATGTATTATAGTATTTAAAGTGTTCTTTCTGTTTTCTGCTGGTTCCTGCCTGTGCATGCTCTTAAAATAGAACAGCTAGACCAAATAAAATTCCTTTTGTTCTTAAGTGTGTGCATGCACCATTTTGAGATAAGGTGTGGATTTAGATGGCAGAGATGATGAAGAGGGATTTTTGGCTTTTTCTAGGTTTTGTTTAAAATGCTTACTTGCAGTATTTCACCCCTGCCCCCTTTAATTTTTCTTGACGCTGGAAAGCATAGGAATATGGAGCATGACAAGGACATTCCCTCTGCAGTGTTCAAATAAGTATCTTTTGTTCCCAGAGATTTTTAGAAGTCTTGCAGACTTCTGCTGGTCTGAAAAAGTCCAGGACTTCTTACCTGCAGCTGTTGGCAGCATGTAGTTTAGGGGTGGCTGTATTTGGTACCTCTCCTTTGGGGTTTCAAAGCAGACTTAATACTGAGCATTCCCCAATACACTGGTGTGTTAATGGGAGTGATGATTCATGAGATAAGTAAATAGCATAGTTTAAAAAAATAAGAAAATCTAAAATCCTGTTGTGTTGTAGGACTTTGATTTTGTTCTGATATAAATGACTTGGCGTTTAGAGAAGTATTGCAGAAGTAGAAGGCTGTCTTAATAGGGGATTTACACCTTGCAGCTTGGGTATTTCATATAAATAGATGAAATTGGTTTCGTCAGCACAAAGTGATATTATATTATGGGCAAATGCATTGCTATTTTGGCAAAAAAATGAATCGTATCAGTAAAATGGAACAACCTAAGAAGTAGCGAGGCCACGTTCTTGGGCAGAACAGATAAATGTATTCATATATTGAAGGGATGAGGGGAAAATGCTTTTAACAGAGAGGGAAAACAGCTCTTAAAAGGAATCAAATTGTGTAAGCTTATTTCTTTTACAAAACCTTAAAAATGAAACTAACTTCTCCCACCTCAAAAAAACCCTTGTTTACTTCTGTTTTAGAAAATCTAATGCGACCCCTTAAGAACTATGGAATCACATGGTGAGCATATGTTTTTATTTAAATCAAGCTTCTTTACAGATGTACTTGGTATTGTGCTGGAAGGCTTAAGTTTTTGTTTTGTTATTTCAGCATGTCTATGGGTTTCTTGATAGAAGAGACTGCCCCGGTTGTGTGGAGAGGGCTCATGGTAATGTCGGCTGTTGAGAAATTGTTGAGACAGGTAAGGATTTAGGTACATATTTGTGTTTCAAACTAATCGGTTATTTTAAAATGCATTTAACTGATGCATGAGTGTCAATGATATTATTTCATATATTAGTGGTGAACAGTTTTGTAGCTCAGTTATCTTAAATTCTGAAGAATTTAATATTAACTTCAGGTAAGAGGGAAAGTTGACACTTTGCATTCACTAATCCCCTTCGAATCGAACTACTGTTTCATGCATGTGATGAGTGAATCACTCCAGTTTACCTTCCTTCTCATTCCTTTTTATGTTTCTTTATGCAATTGATAAAAAAAGCATTTTGAAGTTGCCAAGGATTTGTATATATAGGCATCTATGCAGAACTACAGCTGTATTCCCTTACGTGCTTGTTAATTCACCAGCACTAAGAGTTCTTGGATGGCATTTGACGTATGACAGGTACATGAAAATCATTAGATACTATCTCTGTGTAATGCAGATAGATTGTTAGTTAATAAATTTCCTGGCATATGGAAGCGGGGTGGCTTTTTTATTTCTTGACAGTTTTTTTTTTTTCCTTCTTATTGTGAATAGATCTGTGAAGTGCTAATGAGACAAACAGCTGAAAAAATGCATTAAGGTTGCATGTTTAGATTTTGAAGTGACCCAGGTTGTTCACAGCTGATATCCATTCCAGGGCTTTAATGTATGCAGCTTGGAGATCACTAGGTTTCTTTATGTCTTATGTAAATGCCTTCAAATTTTGTACTCCTTTAATGACTGAAAAGAAGATTCCCCCCTTCCCCCCTCCCCCCGCCTTTTTCCGTTTTTACTGAATTCTCCTCTAACACAGAGTTTAGAATAGTGGCAATCGTTGCCCTAGTTGGAAAAGCCATCAGTCTGCCAAAATTTCAGGAAGAACATCTTTGTCTAGTTTTGGCCTTTAAAAATAAGGGGTATCCGTGCCAATAGCTGTGGAAGGCTGTTCTAACCTCTTTGTGTGTTGCATTGCGTTGGTCAGGCTCACAAAGACTAGAGCCTAAAACCTCGAAGGTAGAGCTAAAGTTAGCACCTGCTGTATTGGCGTATTCCACCCTGGGAGACTGAAGACTGGCAGGCACTCTAGTGCCATTACTTCAATCAGTAGTATCCCCAGATGGGAAGCATGTGCCAGCATCCTTGTGGAGGGTGTGGATGATGCTTTGTAATGAGCTCGTTGCTCCCTAGCAACCGATGAAGCAGTTACATGCTGGCCGATTATGCTGTAGGAACGAGACAGAGTCCATTAATGCTTGGGGCATCAGTGATTTCTATGACAGTGAAACCTGAATTCTGAAAGGGGAAGGCTTTAAGCTAAACTTCTCTCCACAAGCATTTTGCTTCTGCATGACGACCAGGGTAGTCTTAAATCTGTGCTGGAAAAAGTTGTTTGCATCTTCCTTTGAAGAGTGGAGCTCACAGATTACAGGGAGAACCAGCAGGTTCTATCTGATGTACAGATGGTTTTTAGAAAATATGTAATAAATTTTACAGACTAACACATGCTATTTTGATTTTAAAAACTCTGATCTCCCTTCTGACATAGTTACTAGGCGGTCTCAAAAAGGGTTTAACTGTAGAACCAATGGTGTTAGAGCCTTGGGCACCTAACAGGAGAGGACCACAGCATGCGATGATGTTTTTAAGGATACTGTGATTCCATTTTATATTAGAAATAGTTTTGTGATCTGTTAGGGGCTTTGAAATTTTCCCTTGTTTTCTTTTTATGTGTTCTGGTTGGTCTTAGCTATTACCTTTTGTTTTACAGGATAAAGTTGCTTGCACGAGTGAAATACTTATGCTTGTATTTAACTGTCTAAAACCATATTCTTAAGAAATAGCTGCTTTACCTCTATGGCTACATATAAACCATTTAAATTGGCTCCCTAATCTAGATTTATAGTACAATATAAATGTAAGGAGCTTGTGTACGCAGACATCAAGCTGATAAAATATTAAATTCTTAATTTAAGTCAGGTAGAAAATACAGAGGTTCCAAGACTTTTGCATTAAAAACACTGGTGGTATTTTATAATGGTGTTTATTGGTAGATGGTGGAGGGCTTTTTGTTTATTTTAAGAGCATCAAGAGATGCGTTCACTCTGTAAATAACTTTGGATGCTTGTTTGATTTTATTTATTTATTTTTTTTCCCCATATGAACAAATCTGTTTTCTGGAGTTTATCATGCTTCATAGATACTCCAAGTTACAGCCTAGTTTCCAAATTCATTAATGGGGACTTGTTAACTCATTAACTTGTTAGCTCATAATTGGTCTGTGCTTGTAACGAGTATTTAAATGCTTCTCTTACAATCGCAACTTATTTAAATCTCTGGAATACTTACTTTGGAAATTACATTTGTTGTATATATACATTATGTGCCTTCTTATATACTCACTGCATGTAACCTCACACTTTATAATACATACACATTTGTCCTTTTCTGGTTTTAGTGCTTTGGTGGATGAATGGCTTTTCAGCACAGTCTAGAGTCCACCCTCATTTTTGTCTCTTCACTTCTACTTGCATATGGCCATGATGTACATCACTCTTCAGATAAAACACCACCTTTTAAATCCAGACTCTCCTTCTGCCATGTGTCTAGTCTGAGAAGCCACCTTTGATCTTGTGTGTTTTGTGGCAATAAGTTAGACCAAGAAGACCAAAATTAGTGCTTGGTGTTTCTCTGGTAATCCATATCTTATGAGCAAGGATGGTTTCCTGGAACACATCATATAATTTTCCTTAAACAGAGTTTGAAGGAAATGTGCTTTATAATACAAAATAGTTAACAGTTTAGTATACTATATTACATATGTTACATATATATTGATATATGGGTATCAAATCAGTATATAAATGAAAATATATTGATTCTGTAATGTGTCTGACTTCTATTAAAAGTATTGCTCAATAGAAAAGAATGAAAGGGATGATGATAAGTTACTGAAAGAACAAAAAATGCATAAGGAAATAATTTTTCACCTGTAGTGAATTACAAACAGTAATAGAACATTTGATTCTGTATAAACATACTCATAACTCTTTCAGTTAAATATATCTCTTGTTTAGATGCCTTGAAATTATCTGGTTTTGTTGTGGCTGAGAAGCGAGTTCTTTCTTCATGTAATTACAAGTACTGTAGGCCCATTTACACTGCAGGGTGATTTTTTTTTTTTTTTCTCTTACTTGGGTTTTAACTCTTCCCATTTCCCTGCTACAATTATCTTCATGTAAGAATTCCTTCACCTCTGTTAACACTTCCTTTGAATCTTGCTTGCAGTAGGTGAGATAAAAAGAGACTCTGTTTTTGTTTACTTGAGTTGTTTTAAAAGATAGTTCTTTTCTCTGAAGGTATTGTTAAAGCCCAGGTAAGGACGTTTTGATAGTGTTTCAGCATCATCTGTAGCACTAGGCTTTTTCTGTTCAGTTTTCACTTAATACACGTTACAGAAGCTGCCTACTCTTTTTGTATAGTCCCATTCAGTACTTGTTTCTTTACTCTGTGTCTTGACTCAGTGCTATGGTACTTAGCTCAGATTGAACAAGCTGCCTCAAGAGTGCATCATCTTGGTGTGTTTGTTGTGGGAGTGACTTCTGATTACCCTTCAGGCTAAGTACAGTGAAGATGAGAATTTTTTTGAGAGTTACCTAAAGCCTGTACTTGAAGAGTAATGTGTCTGAAAAGCTCTGTTGAAATAAGTATCAAGTAAGCAGCTAAGAACCTTCGAAGTACAAAGATTATTTAAAAAAAAAAAAAAAGCAAGCGAATTTTTTTTAAGATTTAAACTGCTTTTGCAACAAGGATTTTTAAATGGTCATTACCACTGTCTCATACAGTCTGTATGGTGAGTTTTGTGGCACTATTCTCGTTTCTGTCTGAGGACATCTTGACAGTTCAGTGGCAAAGGTGCAATTAGAAGGATGCAGGCACAATCCTTAACTGATCTAGGAGCATCATCACTGGCTGCTGTATGGCCTGGAATATATTGTGTCAATTGTTCTGCCAAAAGGGTCAGAGGAAGTGGCACTGTGTTGGCTGCCAGTTTAATAGCTGCTATAGTCATAGCAGCAATACAAGTGGGAGGGGTTTTCTTGTTTAGACAGTAATCAGTAAAACTTTTAATGTGAAGAATAATAGGTGTTGGTTTCTCTGATCTTGAACTCTTTCTACATGTGTTAGCAAGTTGAAATAGCAGCAGGGAAGGAAAAAAATTCAATATGCAGTAGACAAGTCAGGTTTTTTTTTTTTAAAGAAAAGGACTACAGGCAAAATGCAAGTGAGTATTTTGGCATGTAGTGTTCTCCTTGTATCTTTGTCATATCAATAGTTAAAGTTGTATCACTATTAAAGCAAGCATTACCTACACAACATGGATTATAGATGTCAGCAATGCTGTTAAGTGTAAACAGTCCCCTTGGAACTAGCCCAAAAACCTGCTGTCTTTTTAAGGCAGGGGTATTTGGTTGATTAACATCCTCAGTAGGATTTCTTACCCTGATACGACATTTTAACCTATGTTTTGCAGGCTAGTCAGATCTTAAATGGTGAGACTTGTGTATTTCTTCCTTATTGTGCTCCTCTAGAGTATCAAGAACATTTTGTGCATTGGTAGCATCCTTGGTTTAGCATGGCTATAAAGTAGAGCCTCAGCACTGCTAAGTGTATTGTGAGCTCTAAAACTTCCAGTGCAGAGTAGTTGTATATGAGCAAAAGGAAATGGGTCCTTGCACTTTGAATCATGGACAGGCTTTCTCTCCTATAGATTCATGTTGAAAATCATAAATTCAATCAAACAATGATCAAAACTAATTTATTAGATCAACCCAAAGCTGAATAGGGCTGTAGTCTGAAGAGCCATTCTTGTCCTTTAAAAAAACTAACTCAGTTTATGTGATTATTACACACATATATATATATATATATATATATATATATATATATATATAATATTTTGAAAGTATGGCTAAAAATGGAGATTATTGTGTGCTACTTTCCCTCTGAAGCTGTCCTTTAGTAAGAGAACTGCTTTGAAACCGAGCACTTGCCAGAGGTAATGGTGGTAGTATTTATATAGTAGAATGTATATGTGTAATACATATATGTACTCAAACCTTTTTTTGTAGCATAATTCTCTGATGCTTAGTTATCATACATAAGTAGTTGTAGAGTGTCATATGTTATTTGGAATAGGAAGGATGCTGACAGATGGATAAATTGTCTTTGAAATATTGAGCAGACTGTGGGTTGTGAGGTCTGCAGTATTTCAAGAGCCTCCATGAAAAAGCTGCCATAAAAGCAACAGTGGAGTGAACGAAACAGTAAAAATTTGTTTAAAGACTTGGGATTAGATTCATTTGGAAACAGCAGAAGTATTTAATTCTTGGGAGACCGAAGACTATGGAGGCTATATTGTTGTGGGTTTTTGATCATTGCTTGAAGTGGCCCATCTCTATAGAGGAGATTATAGATGCTCAATACTATTTTTGTTTGACATGTTAGTTAGTAAATTATTACGTGCAGTTGCTACTGTTTGAGAAGTGTATATGTAGTTATTGATATTCTCCTTTCCACCATTTAAGTTGGAGAGGTTCATATGTAGATTCGAAGGCTATTTTTCTTTAACTCTTGTTTATTTTAGGTATAAGTTAATGCTGCACTTGAGAAGTCGAGAAAAATAGATAACATATTGAGAGTAAATGTATTTATACCTGGTAAAATAGCTACCATGCTGCCGTTGACTGGTTTACGGTGCATATTCTGCACAGCAGAATGTTCTGTATATGATGTCTGTAGACATCAGTCTGATCTTATTTATCATGTGTGTTTATAACACACTGTGTTAAATCTCATAAATTCTTCAGCATATAAATTTTCAGTTTTGTACTGTCTTATTTGCCTGTGTGTATAAATAGAACAGAACAATGGAGAAACTAGGGGAAACCATTCCAAATTGAAAGGAATGATGTGTATTTAATTTGGAAGCAATACATGACAAGAACATTGTCAGTAAGGTAATTAGGTACTACATGATGAGCTGTCTGCCTGATTGATTGGTGTGGTTTACTAAGATTTGTCCTTTGGTTTCTGTTTGTGTTTTTGCCTTATGTTTTTGGGACCATTGAAATTTCATTCTGTTTTTAAGCAGTCTTCAGCACTGTAGTGAGTTAGCACTTGAGATATGCACAGAAAATATAAAGACTAGGATTTACAAATTCCAAGTAGATCCAAGCTTCTTCCTTTGATACTTTTTCATATTTATGGAATAAATTTGCTATACTTTTTTTTTTTTTTTATTGAGCACAATATATTTTGTGTTGCAGGTTCCCAAAGTATATGTGTGTGTCAATGATATAAAATCTGTTTAGAATGCCTAAGATCAGTGTAAATGTATCACTGGTATTCACCATGACTGATATTCATCAGAACCTAAATGTCTTTAGCAGATACATGCACAATTGCTTAACTTCTGGTTGTATATACTACCTTGAATGTATATTCTCCAGCAAAAAGCCATCAAGGTGATAAGGGGGGATGAAGCATGTAGTATGTGAAGAGACGCTGAGAGAACTGGAGGTTTTTTGGTTTTGAGAAGGTTCAAGAGAGATATGAACTGCTGTCTTCAACTACCTAATGGGTATGTACAGAGATGATAAAGGTAGGTGTTTCCTGAATGTGCACAGTGATAGCACAAGAGATAATGAACTTAAGTTGCAATATATAATAAGACATGGCAGGGGAGGGGGAGTGTTTTATTTTTTTTACAGTGAAAGCAATCATACATCAGAACAGGTTGCCCAGACAGATTCTAGCACCTCTCTTGTGGAAGATATTCAGAACTCAGCTGGGCAGGACTCTGACTAACCCGCTCTAAGTTGGTCGGCCTTTGAGCAACAAGATGGACCAGACAGATAATGTCCTGAGGTCCCTTCAAACCTAAGTTGCTCAGTGAATTGTTCTTAAATTGGCATTCCACTGCCTATTTGACTATTGGTATGTAACCCCGTTAAAGCCTATAGCTCAAAGAGGAGAAAATGGTTCTGCCTTTCACAAAGATCACTGGTTAGAGCGATCAGTCAAAACCTAAACTGAAATGCAGGTGTCTCTAAGTGTCCTAATCACTAAGTTAGACAGTCATGCTAGCTTATCTCTTGCTTGAATGAATATACAATTAAGTTTTGCAATCAAATGAGCATGTTTCAACATAATGACTGGGAGCATCCTTTCTTCAGTAGCATTTCCAGTCATTTGCCCAGTCTCTTTGGACTTTAGAGGTGCTGATCAGATCCCTGTAGGCAGAGACATAGAAGTTGAACCCGAATAAGGGTGCTCGTTCAAGAGATAAGGCTTAACATGAACTATAAAATTAAAAAGAAAATAGAGAAATATATATTTTTCCTGTCATACCTCTTGTTTTGATAGAAGTACCCTGATCTAGGAGAGGTTTAAAAATGGGGATTCTAGGCTTGTGTGAGTTGATGTGCTCTCAGGCATCTTAGAATTGAGTAGCAGTGCCATAAAGAAGGTTGTACTGGAGACTTATAACATTTTTTTCCTTTAGTTTTAGTAGTTTATTGCCTTGGATGCAGACATTTAGGAAACTCAGTCTAAGGCATCTGGCCCTCCTCTGTAGTACAAGCAAAACCATAGCTTGATTTTATTTATTTATTTATTTTAAATCTTGCTATTGGTGTCGACCTTGAGTATTTTACAGTCTAAATTGGGCAAAGAAAAATTCAAAGATGGTGGCAAAAGACCTCTTAAAATAAGTTACTCTTGTAGAATAAAACTTTTATGTCCAGACATTTTAGAAGAAGGGTTGAAGGCAGGCAAGCAGAAATGAATTCAGAAATGGACTCTGGAGACATGGATTTGGAGGCTAGCGTGTTTTTAAGTGTTTTCTAAACAGGAATACTAGTGGTACTTATTTACATGAAAAATTTGAGAATACAACATACAGTAGACAACAAATGCCACTCTTCCACTAATAAAGGAGTCTGTCCTTTCTAGCTGCTCTAGGTTAGATGCAAAAAGGGACATGGGTATTGCTGTGCTGAACATCAAGTGCCTGTAGGAATGGAAAATCAAACCAAAGCGTAGGCTGGAGCTACTGTGTACCTCGGGTGGTGGGAATCCGTCAGTATTCTCATGTATTACCCCACAGATAGAACCCTGTCGCTATCCTCAGGTAGTACCCCAGTGGCACTATCTGAGGGGAGTTACTTTTGCCTCCGGGATTTACCTTCATACTCTGGCACTGTCTCAGGAGAACAGGTGCAAGACTTGGATTTTAAGGGTAGCAAAAATTTCTTATCCTTCAGATCCATGGCTTGAGCAAATTGGTGTAAAGTTCCAGTTTTGCTGTGTTTCATCATTTACATGGTTAACTTCATTTGGGGTCTTGCTCAAGGATGAAATTATTACTGGTGTGGGCAAGAAACTGTCTCATCAATATAAAATTAGTGAGAGAGTGTATTGGTGGATGAGAAGGAGCAGTGAAATGGGATTTGACAGAGAATGACATGTATTGGGTCAGGAGGAAGATGACAATAACAAGTTGATGGCTCTGATTTTTTTGCAGCTATATTTTGAATGAATTGAAAGGATCCCCAGAATAGTAATAGTGAGTCAATGATGAAAATTATTCTTATTGTAAATGTAAAGAGCAAGTGAAGAAAAAGCACTGCAGTGAAGCCAGACAATTTTTTTTTGTATGGATTTTATTTTTAACACTTTTATGTTTAGGAAGAGCACTCTATCAAGAGATTACCACTGAAGGCATTTAACTTGCATTATGGCAGTAAATTTTCAAGACAGGAAAAGAGTGAGATGCTACAATGGGAAATTGTAGCTGGTCAGCAACATGAATAGCTCAGTATTTTTTTCAAACTTTTATAATCTTTTTGCCTCTTAATACACACTTAAGAGTCTGTGCACAGTTGTCTGTTTATCAACAGAGTAGATGTACCTAAACTATATATGCTAAATGCAGGTTAATTCTTGTTTTCTTCTTTCTGTATTTTGTTTTTGGCAACATCTGCTATTTGGGAATTTTTGCTAATTTCAAAATTGACTTGACTTTCATAATATTCATGTATTTATCCAGTCTGCAAGTAATTGAGGAGTTGAAGCAGATAGTCTATAGCAGGATATTTACAGTTTACATTTCACAGAACTAAACAAAGCTGTGCTTATATTATAAACTACAAAGATGTATTTATACTTTGCAGTGCATAATTCTAAAATACTGTAGTCTCACCAGGTGTCACTACTGTGAAAAATTTGCCAGTAGTGAAGCAATTACAGAAGTATTTCTTCTGGTTCATTTTTCTGTTTTAAGTTATCATAGCCTGAGGTGAGCATAGAAACTGTTAGTTCAGGCTAAAGGCTTCTACTTTACAGTTTGGACAAAAAAAAAAAAAAAAAAAAAACAGTAAGAGCAGTTGCATCCTTAGAGAATTGGGATACATCTATTTCTATTTTGATGATCCAAAGTACAAAAATTAAAAGATCCAGACATTTCATCCCTACACATAAGATCATTGATACTGTGTATTTGTTCTATTTAGAAAGACAAGATCTGCTATTGAGATATTTTGAAAAGAGGTAAAACGCTCAATAATAATTAGTGGCCAAACTTTGCAGTGCTCAGACTGCACTTTGATGTACTACTAAGACTGTGTCTACAGTTGGCAGACAGTAAACAGTAACTCTGAATACTTGCGAGATTTTTTTTTTTCTTAAATTTTTTAATAAGCTTTCCTTTAAAGCAAAGAAGGTCAATTGGCATCCATCATTTTATCGCTGAAACTAAGGAAACTGTTTCAAGGGCAAGATAAGCAGATGACCCAGTGGTACCTTTTAAAAGATTCTGTTTTAAAAAATGCTTATACTGTTTTTTTGTTATGTTTATTTTGCTAAGACTAATCAACAAATGAAATGAATGAACAAACGAATGAATGAATAAACTAATTTCTTTTCATCCAGAGCCCAGTGAAATCAATGGAAATCTTGACACTAATTTCTACACCATGCTGTAGTCGTGATGTCAATGTTTAGAAGAGCCTGTTAGAGGAATTTGTGTAATCATCACTAATGCTGAAATACTGATAATCACCTTGAAAGGTCTTGTCTGTCCAGAGAGAACTGCCTTAACCAGTTCCAATCAGTATGTACATATTTAAATTAAATGATAGTACTTCCTGGAGATTAGAAACTAAACATAGATTCAGAGGTGTACTGCAGCCAAAAGTGTGGGAGATTGCAGAAAGCTTCTTTCCACCCCTCTGCCCCCCAGGGTTAACTCCCTGTAGAGTTAAGAGTATTCCTACAATCACCCTTTTACTGAGTGCTCCTATGTGTTATGGGATGGGTTTGTTTGAATGAATGTGAGCTTGATTCTTTCTTTTTGTTTCTGCTGAAGCTACAAAACCTGTTCTGTTGCATTTCTTCCCTTAGTGAAGGAAGCTGGATCTATACGGATCCCTGTTGCTTTATTGGCTCACGTTAGCAGCTGATATGAAAAGGGATTATAGTCTCTAAAAGGAATTGACAATCATGGAAGTGTTAGGAGAGCCAGAAGAAAACAAAAACATTAGCCAACAGCTTACTGCTGAACTGGAAGCATTTGCAGTAAATGTATTTTAACTATCTTTGAGGATTAAAAAAAGGAGGAGAAAAAAAAAAAAAAAAAAAAAGAGAATGTATTTACAGCAAACATTTCTTGGCCTGGTTCCTCAGCTGTCATGGTTATGACTGTGCAACTGCTGCTGCTGTGGGAAGAGGCTAGGAGTGTTTTCTTTGCTCTGCTTCCAGTAGTCTCATCTCTCGCACAGTTTACACAGGTATGCATGTATCTGCCCACTTTTGCATAAAATAAAACAAAGGCAAATTACATAACTGTGTTGCTGGGTTTAACTACACAGAAAGAAGTGGGAGAGAGTTCATGGTGTCTCAAAATGGCTGTACTAGGGCTAGAACTGGTGGAGTTATTTTTCTTTTTTGTTTTGTGTTTTTTTTTTTTTCCCCTTGGACTTTTAAAGTAAACTGTTTTGGGGTTTTAAAGATTCTCTGCCACAAAGTTCAGAACTCTGGGCCTAAATGGCATCCAGCTTCATTCTTGAAAAGATGTGGCGACTTAAGCATATTCTTAAGTGTTTGCTAAACAGCAACACCGGTGGTAAAGGAACTAGGAAAAGAGAAGGCACTATTTGTTTTCTTTTCTAAATGAAGCTTCCATTATTACATGAGACTTTTCAAAAAATAGTAGACACCTAATGCCACTTCTCTACTTTCTCTATTCTTTTCCGCTTATAAAGACATCTGTTCTGTTTTTCCAACTGCTGTAGGTTAGATGCAAAAGAGGGACATGGATATTGCTGTACTAATTATTGCAGTGACTAAGAGGTAGGTGCCTGGCCTGCAGGAAGGGAAAATTAAACCAAAGCCTAGGCTGGAGCCATTGCATACCTGGGGTGGTGGGAATCCATCACTTGTGGTGGAGTACTTGTGGTACTCCTGGAAGTACCTTCATACAGTGCCTTAGCAGAATAGGTGCACTATCTTAGAGTACTGAAAGCTAAAGCTTGGTGTGGAATAAGTGGAGATTAATGGTGTAAGTCAAAGTGGATAGGTTCACCAGCTAGAAATGAACAAGTACTGAAGATGTTGAACAAGAGGGCTGTTAGGAAAAGCCTTTCTGTCTATGTCCTGGATTTCAGTACCTAATTGTAGCCTGTATCTGACAGCTCTGTGGAGCAGAGATTTAGATCCAAAATGGACTATCTTCTGGTAGTTCCAAGACATGTCTTTTGGTTTAACTTGACAGGCTTATTCACTGTCCATAGTAACAGCGTGGGAAGTTTCCATAACCATTCAGCTAGGACATGGGAGCTGCAAGTTCAGATACTTTATCAGTTTAGCATTTAAGCCTGTATTTCCTGCTACCCAGAGAGTGCCCTGAAATCACATACAGCAGTCCAATCCTTCTGCTTTACAGGCTAGGGATGCAGGATTCCTGGGGCCAGGACTAGAAGTGTGAAGAGGGAGAGTGACCAGTACTATGGAAGAAATTTAGTTGATCTGAAGTGTCAGCTTTCCAGGTGAATACCACAGCTACTGGCCTTATACAGGGTCCTGGTTGCTTCTATGGCTTTTGCTTTCTTGATTGTACAGTGGCCCAGGTAAATGCTACCTGCCTGAGAAATTGAAACTCACATCTTCCAATTCATAGAGAGGTTCTCATATGTCTACTTACAATATTAAACAGCCATGATTGTAACTGCAAAACCACAGGCTTTGGGTTGGGTTTGGGTTTTTTTAATTTTTTTTTTTCTAATGGCTGCAAGTGCTCAACTTTGTGTTGGATTCAGTATTCTCACTGGCAGGTGCATTTAGAGCATGCCTGCTAGATTGAGTCTGTAAGACTTGTTCCTTTCTCACATATGTGTGTGTAATTAATGGATCTCAAATGGGCTTCAGGTAGGAGCTTGGTGCTCTTTGGAGATTTTGGTATTTCCCTTCCTGAGTAGTCAAGTTTTTTGGGAGAATTTTTAGGGTTGCTTCTGAATGTGTAGGTGGAGCTCACCAAAGCTGTTTTTTAAAATTTTTCAGCATTTCTTTTTCATCTTTTTCATCAAAACAAAAGTGGAGCCTCCCCACCCTTGAACATTGATACATCGTGTAGCATTGCACACTAATTTTATTTAGTAAATAAATTATGAATGTAACTATATAAACAGCTTGTTAAAATTAATATTGAATTAATATATGTTAAACTGATTGCATAGGGTTTTTTTAATAATCCAATTTGGATTCTGTTGGAAGCTGACAGACTGATCCTTCACTCACACCATCCCCCCATATATTTCTTGCTCCCAGAAAATAACTGCAGATATCCAAGAACAGTAGCAATTTTTGTACCAGTTTTCTTTGTCGCAAGCGATTATTTCTCACGTACCAAGTGATTGACACAAACGTAAAGTAATTGTGCTTAAGATACCAGAGATTAGTGTCTGTTCCGCCTCCCCAACAAATAAACCCCTCCACTTTTCTGTACTATTTATGAAGCTGTGGTAGATGTTTCTTCTCTTAGTGTTTTGCTCCATCAACAGTATCTTTTACAAGAAGGAATATGTTCTCCCAGCAGAATGATGCCTTTGAAATACAGCTCTTTTATTATGCAACAAAAGTGGGTGCCCGTTTTAAGTACTTTTCCTGGCAAATTACTTTAATTAGATTTAGAAGACAAGTAACACTTTTAATTTGTTGTTGCACATTCATGACTGAGGGCACTGGTGATTGCAAAACCATGGTTCTGTGGGCACAGCAATTATTTTGGCAATCTATATACAATCCTTTTTACAGATTATCAGTTGTCTAATTCATAGTAAATGCTCTTAATACTCTAGGAATAAGACATTCAGCACCTCATTAAATTGTGGGAGTGTTATGTGCACAACTGCAAAATGTGTACAATTTTAAAATTGTATTTTTTTAATGTTTACATCTTGTCTGTGTCTTTAATACACTTTCAGTGTTCCACTCTTTGTAAGGACAACCTATATGGCGGCAGTTCTTGTGCCTTTCTGACCTAGAGGCGGTTCTTTTAACAGAGAATGTATGCCAACTTCACAGTCCCAGTCCCACAGTTAAGAATCCCACCAAGTCAGTGATCTGCTCTGCTCACTCGTGCATGTGCTGTTGCTTACATTCACTTTTATGCTCTCTCATCCTCTTTCTCTAATCCATTCCTGTGGATTTGAAAGGTTCTATGTTTTGTGCAGCTTTGTGACTTCTTGTTGGGAGTATTGATTGTTATGCTCTGAGGTAATTGAAGCAGACTCTCCAATGCTGGTTTCATTAACAAGGGTAGACTATTCTGAATTTAGTGGCTGGGGAGGATATGTTTGTGAATTTTAAGTATGGAAAGTTGGGAGGATGTATTTTTGTCCATATTTGTGAAAAACAGATTATTTAAAAAAAAAAAAAAACCAACCCAAACACCACATTTTACTGTTGAAAATTAATTTTTTGCATCAAGAGTACTTAGAGTTCTGTTAACATCTCACCAGGCAAAACCCCAAGTCTATATTGAGATTTACTGTTTTTTGGCCTCAGTTCAGTGGTCTATATCTAACTGATTCTATACCAGTTTTTATATTGCACAATTTATGGTAATATTGGAGGGTTTTCTTCAGCAGCATTTTAAGTAACTTGAATAAGATCTATTATGTTGTTTTCTTCTGTAATCCTTTTTTTGAAGGCCTGAGACTGATCTGTGTAGAAGTTTATTTTTCTGTATAAAAAGCATTACATATTGTACTTAAGAAACAGAATTTTCTGACCTTTTACATCTAATGATTTTAGTTTAAGCCCTAATTTAAAATCACTGTTTCAATGATGGATGTGAAGTGGTGCCTATACTAGTGTGTTGGTGCCCCAATAAGGAATTTGTTAATTTTCTTATTGTACCAGAATATGAACTGAAGCTTAAGGAGTTAAATGACTTGTGAAGAGAATTAGGAATATTGATTTCCATTGCATAGTTTTAGCATTCAGTCAAACTATATATCAGCTTTTAACATAATTACAGAAATACAGACTAAAATATATATGGGGAGTGGGCATAATAAACTTCTCCCTTTTGATATTTGTTGCCAACACTGGTTATATTTCCTTCTGTTACTATTGTAGGGAAAATCTGAATCACACAACATATATAAATTGGGTCCTGATAATGCTCCCTTAAAAAAATATGTTGTTAGCTTTGGGTTTGATAGCTAATCAGTGCTTTTGCCTTTGTGCGTTTAAAAGGGAGACCTCAAAGAGAATTTATAGTTGAGATCACATGCTTAACATAGCTATATCAACCCAGTGATTAGTTTAATTAGATGATGTCATCCTAACCCACTTTCTTCTGATCTGTTTACCTTTATATGACTGTACTTTTGTTGTTAATTTTGTTGCTGAAAGACAGAGGAATAGAAACTTGCCTCATTCCGTATTTCTTTTCCAGATGTCATTATTCAGCAGCTGAACTACAGACAGTTCTATATCATAGAACAAGAAAAAAAAGATGGTGTTATTTCTGAAGAAACATTTCTGCAAATTACGTAGTGCAGACTGTTTGTGGGTCAAGGGTAGAGAGCATCAGATCAACGATCAATCTCCAGACTGACTGCATAATAAACATTTGCTTCTCAAACTGTCCTCTTTTAGAGAATGTGCTTTGAATCCCTGAGAAATGGGAATCTCAGCTCACGAAAGCTCTTTGTAGTAACAACTTGAACCTAGTGAAAGTGTCTTCTATATGTGGTAGTGCTGATACAGTCTCCATCAGTCATGCTGCGAATACACAGACCTATTCCTTTTGAGTCATCTGTCCCCAGGGACTGTCCCCAAACTCTTGTGGACATGCTAGGCTGCCCCCACAGCTGTGTGCCACCTTCCCTTTAGGCTGATGCACCGTTGGCTGGGCTTTCTGAAGGTGAGCAGGAGCCCAGTGTGGAATTAATTCCCTCCCATCTCCTGGAATGCTTCCATAGAGAATGACCTCTTCATTGTTGTCTTCTGGGGGTTGTTTAATTTTGTAGGTTATATAAATGAAGGTGACAGACTTCAGGCTACTGCATTTGCCTTCTGTTCTTAACATTATCAAAAGCCATCAGGGAGGAGGTGGCCAGTTTCCGTTTCGGTTGTTGAACTGAACAGGAATCTAGCTTTCTTCCTAGGTACTTCTAAAAGTTACTCTTGGTCTGTATTGAGAAAGGATAGGAGAATTTCTTTCTCTTTATGGAAATCTTTGGACCAAACTGTTATGTTTCACCTCAACTTTTCTCTGAACTTGACAGAACAGGCTGCTCAGAAATACCTTATAGGGAATGTGAACCTTTGCAGTGCATCTGTTTTTCATGGTGTTAGATTGCAAGGCTTTGAGATTGGTTCAGCATCAGAGGACAAGTCAAAAGGGGCAGTTGTCAGAAAGTGTCGAGTTGTATTAAGCACTATGGAATATGCTGCTATGGTATAAGTAGTTATTTCACTACCAAAGAGAAAGCTTCTGTAGGAACCAAAAATATTCTGGTTTATGTCTGGGTAATGGGCCCTTTATCAAATACTTGTGAAAATAAATACAAATATTTTTAAATTGAAATGCCATGTTTCATTATACTATTCCTAAATTACCTGTTTTCTTATATCATGAAATTACTTATTTGTTCCCAATGTCTGTGTATGTTTAAGCAGAATCTTTTAAGTAATTTTTCAAGGAAATATTTTTAAATATTTGTTTTATCTTATACTAACAGATATAAGTATTGGTGAACAGTTATATACATATTCATTTAACACCATTTCTTACCTTTATTTTGTTGGGCTATTTGCCTGTATTAAATTGTTTATATATACAACAAAGTAGTTAGGAGAAGGGAGGATCTGGCAGGAATAGACCTTAAACTACCCGCAGTGTAGCTCTTGATACGTTTCTGAGACTGGTTTTCAGAGTTCGACTGGCTGCTGCCAAGTCTGCACCTGCAGTGCTGCTTGATTGAAACTCTGCATGTATTCCTCTTAATAAGAACAAATAAATAATATCTTCTGTTATTTACCAAACACCAGGATTACTTCAAAACCACAAGTAGCAATCCCTCTTCTGTGCTAATACTCTGTCATTTCTGCCTCATGCACAGAGGCTGCTCAGGCTTCATTCCTCAGCAAAAATGCCATCTGTATCTCTATGCTCTACCTTGGGTTTAACTTGCTATTTGGAACCCTTACTCAAAATTCGTATCTGGTATTTTGATTATGAATTGTCACATAAGCAGAGTGATTGATTAAAGTAATTTACATAGAAGCATTCGTGGCGTTTCTGAGCAAGGGAAAATACACAGAAGGACATGGCACTTAATTACATTGCTTAACAATAAATGTCAAGTTAAACCTTTTTAAAAAAAGATGAATGCTATACTTAAGGAAAGTGCAATTACATTTCTATAGTTTGAAATGTTTTACACACTGTATATATTAGAGGGGCAAAGATATTAACACTTTGGTACGTGCAAAGGTGCTGACAGATTTCAGATGCTACAAGGCAGGCTTTTGTAGCTGTCTGCTTATTGCTTGCAAAGGAACTTGTTTACTGTAATGTGCTGTTAATCTGAGCTCATTTACTTGGATGCAACGGCATTTGCATACAGACACACTTCTCAGAACTGGTTGAGAACATGAGGACTAGTGGTCCTGATTTGGTAAATTGTTGCATATAAACAGGATTTGCATTCAAATTAGTGTTTTATATTGCTGCCTGATTATACTTCCCATTTTAATAATGTTGAATGAATGGCAGTAGTAGATTTCAGAAAGCCAGTCCACTGATTATATATTCCAATCCTAAATTTAATTAAAAATATTTACCCCCTTTTTTTAGTCCTTTGCTGAAATTTAGTAACAGGCATAAAATTTTCTTCTCCCATTAAATAACATGTGCAATTCTATAACAAATTGTTATACCGTCTAAATTACACTCAATAATTTGTTTAATAAAAGACTATTATACTGCTTCTGTATTCCTGTGGGAGGGTAATTGAGGAGCAACTGAACTCCACAGTGTTTATCATCTACTTCTTGCTGAATAGAAGAGAATAAGTCTACAGAAAGAGAAATGGGATGAGATGCAGAGTTCCCCAACCTAAGTCAGCAAATCCATGTTTTCTGGAGGACACTGCTCGCTACTGGGCAAAAACACTAGCTCAGTTCTTTTACACAGTTATAGCTATGTCATTGTGGTGCAGCTCTCCATTCTCACCCTGAATTACAAATGAAAAAGAGGAGAGTAAATATAATACTTTCTGAACAGGAGGCAGCAGTGTTCTGGGTGGCCAAGAAGGCCAATGGCATCCTGGCTTGTGTCAGCAATAGCGTGGCCAGCAGGGACAGGGAAGGGATCTGACCCCTGTACTCGGCACTGGTGAGGCTGCCCCTCGATTCCTGTGTTCAGTTTTGGGCCCCTCACTACAAAAAGGACATTGAATGACTCGAGCGTGTCCAGAGAAAGGCAACGGAGCTGGTGCAGGGTCTGGAGCACAGGTCGTACGGGGAGCGGCTGAGGGAACTGGGGGTGTTTAGTCTGGAGAAGAGGAGGCTGAGGGGAGACCTCATCGCCCTCTACAGCTCCCTGACAGGAGGGTGCAGAGAGCTGGGGATGAGTCTCTTTAGCCTAGTAGTAAACAACAGGACAAGAGGTAGTGGCCTCCAGTTGTGCCAGGGAAAGTTTAGACTGGATGTCAGGAAGTATTTCTTTCCAGAACATGTTGGGTGTTGGAATGGGCTGCCCAGGGAGGTGGTGGAGTCCCCATCCCTGGAGGGGTTTAAGGGTTGGGTCAACTTAGCGCTTAAGGATATGCTGTAGTTGGAACTGTCAGTACCAGGTGAATGGTTGGACTGGATGATCTTCAAGGTCCTTTCCAGCCTAGATGATTCTGATTCTGTGATGCATCCAAAATAAAAAACATGGTTAATTTTAGTGAGAAATGGTTTCCCAAGCTGGTTTGCCATCTGACTTCCACCGGTTCAGCACCATAGCAGTGGCATAGCTCAGAGAGGTGTGTGGATGGTGGTTCTCGCATATATTCAATGCTTGCACACCTGGACGTCTTCACTGTTGGCTTTCCCAAACTGTCTTGTTCCCAAACTGTCTTCCCAAACTTGTCCCAAAGCCTGTCTTCCTCCTAGTCTGCACAGCAGCAGCACATCCTCTCTGTATTGCTGCTGGGACAGTGCAGCTTCTCCATTTTCCTGTGCTCAGATTTGTAAGTATTATAACGGAGCACAATTCATTTGATGAAGACAGATGTCTTTTTTTCAATCCATGAATTTGAAGAAAATATATGAAATGAGATGGTTTCAGTGCTATAACTTAAGTAAAACGTTATAATTTAATTGCACTATGTGTTAACAGAGTATTTTTCTTGTTGCCTGGCAATGAGATTTACAGTGAGATTCATCATGTGCTTAAGATTTCATTATTAACTTCTGTTTTCAGAGGTTTATAACTTTAAAAACCATTATTCGTAGGACAATCCAAAAAGAGTGTGTTGGAAATTCTTTTTGTTATGAGGTCACTTACTAAGGAAACTTGAGGCAGAAAGCTCTGGTGCCCTCTGATTTCCATGCCCATTCTACTATATGTGATAAATATTGAAACTAACATCTTCAGCAACAATTGTTTTGTGTGGTTTTAAAGCAGTAAGCTATTTGTAAAAGTGTTCTTTTACTTTAAGGGTTCTATATGGAGCATTTTTTACCAAGGCAGCTACCTCTGCTTAGAAGAGCAGCAACCTCTTTGTGCTTTCCCACAAAACTGAATGCCTAGGAAAGGGTTTGAGAACTGGCATTTGGAGTCTTCTCTGTTAGCATTTCACATAGTGGAATGGGTTGAATGTTTTCTTTGAGAAACTGTAATGCTTGCTAGGTAAGAGGATTACATGGATCTTGATGAAGTAGACTAGTGCTTGAAGAGGTTGGAGAAGTAGAACCTCTGGTAAGAGTGAAAAGCTATAGGACAGGCCCAGAAATCCACTTGGTTCCACAAGAAGAGCTAGCTTAAAGTTAGGGCCAGCATGTATATGCAGAACAAAAATTTTAGCTATGCGAAAAAACCCTGTATTTATTTTTTATTTCTGGTAAGGGTGGGCTTTGGTTTGTCTTGTACTACTCTTGTGAGGCAGTGCTGTACTAAAAGGGCTGGAAGTTGAGCTCATGGGGAAGAAGGCTGAAAACTACTCAATATCCAAGTATTTTCAAAAACCAAGTGTTTATGGCAGACAGTGTTTGGAAACTGTGTCAAAATTATAGTAGGCCTATGCCACTCATAGATGTGTTTCTGGACTGCATCGTGCTTCAAGGCAGAAAGCAAAAAAACAGTTTATTCATAGTTTCCGTAGAACTATTTAAGAAAATATAATATGATTACTGGACTTGTAAATTTGGACTTAACAAAAGATGCCAGGATCAGCCTTTATGAAGACACGAGGGGAAAAAAGTATTTTGAGTTAATCCTTTTTGAAAAGTAAAGTCCTCGATACCCTAGCATCTTAAAATGGTTGTGATTATTACAAAAGATTTGGTTTTGTGTGTTGAAATTTGTGCGTTTATAGAGGATCTGTGTGTTCAGTTGTGAATCTTTAAGGAACTTGACATTACTCATGTTGCAAAATATTGCTACTTTTTAACATCTGTATAATTTCAATTTGTCACCTTTGTAATGGTTAATTTTTAATTAAGAAACAGAAATTTAAAGTACATGCCTTCAAGTGAACGAAGTAATTTTCACTGGAAAATGAGACATTGGCTTTTTTTTTTTTAGATAAATTGACTTCTCTACCCCATGCTTGTGTTTCAGTAGATACATTTTGCACATATATGTAGTTTTTGGGGGTTATATAGTCTCAAGATGATTATGAATGCTAATTACTTTCAGAAGTCTGCTATGTATATGTAATTTTCTTGAGAAAATATAAAGCAGCTATTACAGATAACATAGATCAATATCACATGTGAAAAAGTGAAGTGCAGCATTTGCTGTGGTTAACATAAGTAGCATTTCCTGTTTAGCTAGACTCTCTTGGGCACCATTTAGTGTTCCTGCAGCCTTTGTATAGAAAATGAGGACAGGGAGGCGTGCTTGAGTCCCTAATTTAGACATCTAAAGTTAGAATTTGCAACTAACCTTCCCCATCCCCCTTCTCCCATAAGTGCTTTGAAATCTTCTGTCTTCATCAGTCTGCCTTGAAAAATTTCATTTCTCACTGGAGTGCTGCACTGGGTTAGTGGTCTGGATTTCACCTCCTTTGTGCTTCCCCAGATCATCATCTGTACAAGAATTGAATGAAAATGAATAAGTGTTCCCCTGACAGGATCTAACACTCCAGAACAATAACTGGGGAACTGGCAAAATGTCAGTTGTTTTTGCTGTTAAACTGACACTGAAGGAATGTGTAAAATAAAAGAGAAAGTAAAATCCTGCTTGTTTGGCATTTTTCTGTATTAAAGCAGCTCATACTGTTACATATGTTGTATGAATCAGAAACATACCATATAATTGTATTATGTCTGTGTGGAGGGAAAAGTGAGGGGAAGGCATTTGTTGGTCTTTGTTTTTAACATGGTTATGATTTCTAAAACTTCTTTACAGCAGAGAGAAAAGACTGTATATATTACTGCTGGTTAGTAAGAGTGCACTGGTACGAACCTGCACGACATCAGAATTGAATCAAGGATCTCCCAAAGCCTGACTAAACTGTTGGGAAATGTTTAGGGGAAGTACAGCTTGGCTTTACATTATGTAGAGTAGGCTTGGGACCATTTCTCTTCTCATGAAGAGAACATTGCAGTACACAGTGATCTGGAGTTATTTCACTCTTGTGGAAATCGATCCTAGTAAAGAACAGCATTCTCATACTGGAGCCGAATACCTTTAATGGTCACTCTTGTTTGGTGCCTAGCAACCAGTAAACTTTTTTTATTGTGTGATTTCTTATGTACATTGTAAGTTTGTATAATTATACCTGGTGATTTTCATTTAATAAATCTGTTGGGTTTGTGTGTATTTTTTCTCCCAACAGCTTTTTCCAAGAAAAAATTCAATACTGATAGCTCTAACTTTGCAACAACGTACCAGGAAAAAATTACCAAAAACGTGATAAGAAGCAACCAAAATTTCTTTTCAATTAATGGAAACATTTCCTAGACCATATTTGTTGCACAAAATCCAGAGTTTTAGCCTGAATTTTACCAAACATTTGCTTCTAAGCTGTGATTAAGCAGCTGCAAAGTAGAATTAAGTTGTTGCTACTTTTTGGGGGGGATACAATAAGGACTATGCTCATATAGTTAATAATAAAGTTGCACTCATAGTTTTGAGTGATCAGCAAATACTGCATCTCTTAGAAAAATCATGTCTCAATCTTGTACTGGAAGTGTGACTAAAAGGGCTTCTCAGTATCATTCTCTTGAGGTATCCTTGGTTCACTTGTTTTACATTATAGGAAATGAGGACTGCGATAAAACAAAAAGTGCCCTAAAACCACTTCAGACTTCCAACATAGATTTTTATTCTTGTTTTCTAGGTTGACTGGGGTCAACTGGACTATTTAGTAATTGACATGCCACCTGGGACTGGAGATGTACAGCTGTCAGTCTCACAGAATATTCCAATTGCAGGTATGTGTATTGCTTGACTGTTTCAGAGATTTAAAGTTAGTTAAGTCTGGTAGCTTTAGAAAAATCTAATTTTAAAATGCTGGTCAAAAATTCCTTTAATTTACTTTCTAATACACTATGAAACTGTTCTGTCAGTTGTGTGGTGATGCAAAACACTGTCAGTGATTTTTAACACGTTAGCATTACGATTCTGTTACTTTCTTTTAAGCTAAGTTTCGAAAAGATTGAGAAGTCAAGTATAGCAGTATTCCTGAAGGAAAGGCAGTCATGCCGAAAACTGGTAAGGTTAGTAGTAGAAAATATTTGCTTTGTCTGTACCTAGTACATAGTAAAGCTAATACAATAAAATCGTTTGTCTTCATGATTGCTTTTTAATTAGAAGCTGGCAGCGCTGTTAATGTGCAACATTTATTCAGATAAACCATGCAGCACTGCAGTACACTAGCTCATTCTTTTTCCTCTCATGTTATGAATTTGATACTTTCCAGGGAGTTTAAACTTAGACAGATCAATCTTGAGGTATGCAGGCTGCCCTCTAATCTCATTGGTTCCAGCAGGACTTAGAAATACTGCTCTGAAAGAATGCTGAGCGTCTCGTGAGATCTGGTAGACTGTAACGGTTTATTACCTGTCTGACATACTTCAACAGAAGCAGGTGTCAGTGTTAGGAACTCAGTGGTGAAAGAGACAAAGCAATCCTTAGTTCCAGGAATAATTTAATAATGGCTGTGCCTCTTCACTGGGGGGGGGTAGTGCAGCGCTGTAATGTTACGTAAAGAGTTTGTGGGATCTCCGTCCTTGGCAGTTGTCTAGATTGTTCTAGTCATAGTCCTAGCTGGCCCTATCTAGTATTGCTGGTAGATGACCTCTAGAGAGCTTTTCCAACCTGAAATTCTGTGATTCTGAGTTATCAAGGAATCAGTAGGACTACTGCCTCCACTTTTTGTTGATACTGTATAAATATGTTGATACATACCCAAAATGGTAACATCTTTTCCTGCTCTCATTCTTTTCTGAGTGCAGACTGGCTCATGTGGGCAGGCCGGCCCTGGTTCCCTCCCCCTTCGACACTCTTTTCTCTCTGCACTTTGGTGGCAGTAATGCACTGAAGCAAAGCCACCAAATATTAAATTGTAGAACTCTTTCACTTGCATGTAGAACTCTTACCAGGCTGCCTGATAAGTCTAATGAATAAAAAATTGTGTATCTCTACAAGTTCATAGGATAGGATCAAAGTGTTAGCTACGGGTATAGGTAGAAAGACTGGTGGGCGTTATAGACATGCCCATATATAAAGGTACTAGAGTTAATAGATTTTGGGACCTATATCCTGGTTTTACAGCAAGACCATCACCACTCTTATAGCACAGTGAAGTCTACAGGATTAAAAGGAGCCCTTTAACAGTCAGACAGCACCTTTTATCTTTTCCTTAATACAGTTGTGTCTCAGCTGCAATTGTACATAATAACCATAGTTACTCATGTATCTACAAGCTAAAATTTTTGACAAATAGTTAAATTTAGTGTTAAAGCTGCATGATGGTATCTCATGGTCTTCCATGATCTCAAGTTCAGAAAAACTTAAATTGTTTGACATAAGAAACTCAGTGTCAACTCAGCCATTAACACTATTGCCCCAAAATTGTTAATAAACATGGGAGGTTCTCTTTGCTGTCTGTGAATGTGTTGAGTGGTGGAAAGGAACAAATCAACAGAGTTGTGATGAAGGATTTAATGAATTTTTCTTACAAGACATAGGAGGCTTCTAGTGCCTTAGCTTATCTGTGACCTGGAGCATATGATGAAAAACAAACCATGAATCATACCCATTTTCTTAAATACAGAGCTTAGTAGATTGCATGTGCGAACAATGAAGCAGGAGTGCCTTTTACTCCCAGGATTTTAAGCAGTGAGGTGAAACATGACAGTGGTATGGAAGTTTTTGAAAAGGTAGAATTTCACATTAATTCTTGCATGTCAGGGCAGTAAAATTATGAAATTAAAGAAGTGTGACTTCATCTTTGTGAATTACTTTTTTTTTTTTTTCTTTGAAGTACTGTGAGTATTGATAATTGCTAATTACTACAGTGCGCCTAAATGTTCTGTTTTAACATAGAAAAGATCGTTAAACTCCTGATCTTCAAGGGATTATTGTGCTCTTTTCCCCACAGTTCTATACTGTCTTCTGAAGTGTGAGTGGTTGTGGTGCTGGTGCACTGAGTTGTTTGGGACAGAGGAGGAAAATAGTTTAATCCTGTATTTCTTCTAAGTTTTTCTGAGGTCTGTTTGTAGAAGGTCACAAGATCTTTCTCACTGATACACTACATTAATAAATTGAAACCTTAATTAGACAGTTTTCTTCATAATACTTATGTCTTCTTAGATGTTAACAGAAGAAAAAGAAGTTAAAAAAAACCTCTGGATTTTCTTGTTAAGGAGTGCAATGTCCTCATTTTTGTGTAGGTGTAACAAAGTGAAGAATTAAGAGTAAATATTTTTTACTCAGGATTTTCATTAGTTTTCCATATGATTGTCAGAAACCTGTGGGTTTTTGATTTGCAATTCATGTTTCTAAGCTGTGTATTGTCTTTTATTTTTTTACAGAAAGTATTTGGTGTTGTGCCATTCTGTTTCCTCTCCAGTTCTCTTGTTCTTTCTTTATCCTTTGAGGATGTCTTGGACAGTCATGGTATTAGTGGCATAATTTCTCTCTTTTTCCTCAGACACAGAATATATAACTTAGTTTTAGAAGTGCATTATCTGGTTTGCATGAAAGTTGTACTTTGATTTGCATGCATGCATATGTGAGATACAGCATTTGCATTACGGTTTCTTCATTATTTATCTGTGGCTTTCTAGGGATAGACAGTGTAGAAAATTTTTTACTCTATTTCTAAATAAATTTTCAAAACCTGCACGTGTATTTTTGCTAGCTACTTACAGATTTTTCTCTGTGTAGGAAAGAGCACTGGTAAAGGTGTTTAGCTTGGGGTGTGTTTGCCCAGATTAGGCATGAAAACCCGTAGCATTGCAACATCTGACAATAAGAGAGGGACTGACAGTATGTGTGAAATGGTATTGGGTTTTAATTTTAGAAGGCTTTTTTTATCCTGCAGGTACCATAATTTTCTTGAGTCAGAAAGAGATTAGAGCAATATCTAATGATTAAAAGCAACAGAACAAAATATGTCATATAATTCTGGTTGTCATTAAAGAGAATATTGGCCTCACACAACTTCAGCTGGAGTGACAGTTTTTTGTGGGTACATTTCCTTCTTTAAAAGAAGATGAAAAATGAAACTACTGTGACTTTGGTTTTTATTATTCTTAGCCACCTTACAAAGAGATGCGTTTTATTTAGCATATTATTATTTAATAATCCATAACTTTTCTCATGTTGCAGTCATTCTTTGACAAACTAGTAGATCGGAAATGATATGATAGCTTGAAAACGTGATATATATTTCTGTTCAACCCCTACTTATTTCTTTGATGCAAGTCTGCTTTCCAAATAGAACTTCTTTACTTTGTTGCTCTGTTTCATCTTTTGCATGAGATGTCCAGAAGTGGGTTCTTTATAATGTGTTGACCATACATGCTTGGGAAAGTTTGAAGCATCCTTACATGTTTTCCAGCTTTTAAAACATAGGGGGTTTCAGATGACATTATGATGTTTGATAAAAAGATATAGTGTAAATTAATGATATAATGAAGAATAAGGCCTGTGATTCCTTTGCATTGCCTAGTTACTAAATCGAGAAATTAAATAATTGTTTATAATTGATAATTTTAAAAATTGTATTGAGATTGACAATTAGCATCCCTAAAGGCTGGGGGAGAAGTTTATTATTCTCTCCCTTTACAGTGTGAAGTCTGCGTGAACAGTAGCATGGGCATCTCTGTTTGAGAGGCAGTCCTGGAGCCCTGCACAAGTGTTTCTTCCTCATGGAGAAGCTGCATTGTGGAAGCTGACTGTTAAATAAACTAGGCTGTCTACTGCCCATTCTTTATTAATGTTAAAGCGAAGTCTGCATTAGTGAAATGTGACAGCTTGACAGCTCTGGAGACTGACACTGTCTCAATTGACAGAACCGACTCCAGATTAAGACAGGAATTGTTTCATTTGCTAAACTTTGTCATATCACTCTTTTCTTTGGACATTGAGATCCCATGGCATTGAAAATCGTTAGAAATATACACCTGTCCAGTAGGAAGCGGACTGAGACAACCAAATAATTTCACATCTTACTGAACAATCTTTTAATAATTGCAGTAGTGAGCATTGGACTGAACTGTATTTATACAGGAGACCTAAAGGTAAAAGGCTTCATGTTTTATTTCAGTGTTCTTAATTTTACCACCTTTTTGAAGTAACTTTTTTTTTCCCCACACACAAAGCATATATCATTATAATCTTATAGTAATAAACTCTAAAAAGGCTTTTAATAAGAATCAGAAAAGACAATCAAACAAGATCAGTGAAGTAAAAGCAATGTGAATGTTATTTTATGTTTTTCTCAAGTTCTATAAAAGCAGTAGCATTGCCATTGCTAGTCATACAGGGAATGACTTGTCACCTTTTAGATTTAAAATCAACACATTACAGAGTTCCTACCATCTTTTTATTGCCTTGTCCTATAAATGGTCTAATTTTTCCTAAGGTTTGCATCTTTCAGCAATATGTAGGTATTAACTTCTGAATACCTTTTTCAGATAAGGATGAAATACTTACAAAGGAGTTTTTATTACTTCAAATATGAATTTTCAGAGAATTGTAATTAATAAGGTTTCTTTTGACAGCAGTATTTTGATAGATAGGTTTTAAAAAAAACCAACCAAACAAACCTATTTCAGTCTTTACTGATTAAGCATTAAAAGTCTTATTTCTATTCAGATATATATTGAAGACGAAAGAGTAGAGGGATGCCACCACCTTGTTGTCATTTTGAGATTCTGAATGAAATGTGACATACTCATGTCTGTGTCCCACAGACCAGGGTGTAGTCTTGTACACAACTGTTTTATAGCAGTGTGTGGGACTTAGAAGAACCAGATCCTGTCTCAACATATAATGATGTGCAAGAACAGGAAGTTCCAGATGATGAGTAGACGGTTCAGAAATGAGCATTAAAAACAGCAAAAAGAGAATTTAAAATCAGATTTTAAAAAAGATAATACTGTTTATGTTTTATAGAACTGTGCATGAATTAGCATGAAAAAGAGTTGTGTTTTGTGAGATAAAGATGTCTTTTTAAATTAACCGAAATTGCAAGCTGAGTAGGTATGGTGCGGTTCTCTTGTCTTTTCTGAAGAGAAATGATCAAAAAAACTCCAGCGCTGCCGTGCAAGTTGCATGTAGCATACAGTCTCAGATGAGAGGTGTATCTGTATTCTGTCATTGCTCTTTGTGTAAGTGTCTGTTTGCCCCATGTTGAATATCTCTTACTTTGATGCAAATTACAGTTGCAAGGCATCTGATCTTCTTTCCTTATAGTTTAGCAATAATACACAATGTTTTTCACCATTTCTGAGCTTGCTTTCTTCTTCTGTGGAGGAGGTAAATCATCAGTTTCTACAGTAAATTTTTGAAGATATTTTGTGAAGTCATCTGGGTAATTGTAAATTTTATTTGATCTATTTTTGAATGGAAAATATTTTTAATATCAAATTTTTATGTAGATTTACTCTTTCATGCTGTATTTTGATATTTTAAATAACTGCAGGAAAAGAAAAACGTAGATTTAGGATAGATTGAAAAACAAAAAAAAACTTAGTCACACCAGTGGGGATTTAAAAATAGTTCTTTGTATTCATCCAAATAGAATTTGTATGCTGAAATAGTTTGCTTCTGTTGCCAGAAGAAATGTAGTTGACAAATGCAAATTATCATCAGGGTTATCTTAGCTTTGGACGCTCTGGTACTTCATTATGAAGTGTCAGACTCAGTAGACTCTGTAAACTTAATTTAGAGGCCAAAATACAGTATGAACTTCTACATTAATGCCTCATAGTCTTCCAATATAAATTTAAATTTAACTCTTGGCTCATGGAGATTGATTTAACATACATTGTCTGTCCAAGCTGAAGTGATAGTATATTCAGTGCAAGGTCTTTAAATTTTATTATTCCTGAAAAATAGTTTCCAGGTATCGGGGAAGAAAGCTGTGAAGTATAGAGGCTTTGAAAACTGAGGTTCTCTGAGGTCTGGCAACAGTGGCTAAGTGTACATTAAGTACTGGGTTAGCTGCAATTGCCTTGGTTTTTTTAGACCAATTATTCTGAATAGGAAGAATAAACGAGCATAGTGTTCAGCTGACAGTTGCAAAAGATGAGAGAAATCCATATGAATAATGGTACTACATTCTCTCCTCTAGCTGTTTTTTATGAAAAAATAAGTGTTTAAATCTGCCCCTTACCACCTCCACCTCTGGGGGAAAAAAAAGTGAAAAACAGAATGGGTTTTGGAGGTGATTGAAGTAGTCTTAGCATTGTCTTTCTTCTGTAGGAGAATCACTCTTACCCAGTCCTCCTCTTTGGATTAGGACTTCTCATTTAAAAAAAAATAATCATACTCATTTGTCAAAATAGACTATCTGGATTTTGCCCTTGCCTAGTACAATGCTTATTATAATCATTATAATCTGTACATGATTAGTAAATGCCCTTGAAAGCAGGATGTGGAATGTAGTAGAGCAGAAAAATGCTAAGGAAAAGTGGAAAGTGGCAGAGTGTTTGTGAGGGTAGTAGCTTTTTGGTTTATGCCTATACTTTGCAAATAATGCTTGTTCACAGATGTTAGTACAAGTGTTTCTCCTTTGCTGAATAAACACTGCTTTGTAAATTGTATTAGTGTGACACATGTATTCATTTTGCCATGACCAAAACCAAACATTTTAACACAGTGAGAGTTGTCTTTCTCATCTTTCTCCATGTCATCTAGTGTGAAATGGATGTTAGAATACTTACCGATCAGTTAGATGAGGGCAGTTTAACTTCAGGGTGACAGCTTTACAAGGTTGTAATATTCCTCCACTCAGTGGTTTCACTGACAGTTTGCCTTGCCAGGAAGAAGAAGCTTGCTCTAAGATTTATGTCCTCTTTTCATGTGGGCAAGGCAGTAGTGTCCCAGTCTCTAATTACCCACTAGTTCGTGGGCAGAAGAGGACGTGTAGCTGTTGGAAACATATACTGTCTGGGCAGTTGTTCAAAGACTCCTCCAAGAAGAAGGTAGCAAGCAGGCTGGAGGTGTGACACGGCAGGATCCAGCCATTGGGACAGTTCTGAGCTATATTACAAGCCTCAAATAAGGATCCTTTAGGGGAAAAATCATGCTAGTGATTCTTTTGAGTTGGTAGTTGTAATGAGATGTCACACTCAAAAGCTAAAGGAACTTCTTTACAAGGTTTCTCCAAGGAGATGGACAGTTTTTTTAATGTTAATGTAATCATCACCAGCTGAAATTCTAGCATAGACAGGGGTCTTTGTTCTCGCAAGATCTTGTTCTGCATCTTCAAGTGAAAACTGTATCCATAATTGTAGGCGCATTTTACCTATGAAGTAACAACAAATCTACCAGAAGGTGAGAGGGGTTCTGAAGAGATCCACAGGAGAGAATATTCAGATTCACCAGGCTATATATAACTTGAAAGTCTCACCTAAAAGTTTGAAATTCATGCAGTGGAAAAGGTAGCAAAAAAAAAAAAGTGCATGAGTGGTGTGGTCAGGTCAGGCTATCCACAGCTGCATTGAGGTCTGAATGTGGTTTATGCAGAAGTGTTCAGTGACTGCCAGTCAGCAGATGCAATTATTAGAAAAATGCAGTATATTTTTCTGTGTCTTTATCCTCTGTTTGTCAGTCTTTCTGGTCAGTTACACTTCACAGGTTTTGGGGTGGCATTACTTGTTGAGTTAGTAAGAATCAGGGTGATAGAAGACACAGTTTAATACTTGTGTGCGGAGAGGTCCTTAATTGTCTGTCTGGATGAGATGCACATAGCCTGGTTCTGAAGTCTGTCTTTGAAGACACTGGAGGGAAAAGTAATATGTTAGAGAGATCCTTTTCATATGTTAGAGGGATCCTTTTCATCCTAAGGTAGACTTTCTAAACTGCTGCTTTTTAGACCTGCCGTTTTTTTGCTTGGGTACAGATTGACTAAAGCTCAGGTTGGAGAGATTCTACCTTTTGCCTTGTAAATCAGAGCATCTAATGCAAACCTTTGTGATGAAGAGAATATAGATGATTTTGTATTCACAGAAAATACAGGCAGTTTCAGCACTTGTAATCTCCTAACACCAATCTACCAGATGGGCGAGTACCAGTGTGTAGGCACACTTTACTTTTACTAAGGATTAAGAACCTGGAGTTAAAAAGAGAGGCAAACATCAGTGTTACAGGCTACTGTTAGTTCTGTCTCGATATATTATGTATGCTAAGGATTAAAAATATAGTTAGCATAGTTTTTACAAATGCAGCACGCATCAGCTTTTTGTCAGGTGAAATATGGGGAAGTTACAAAAATAAATGGAATGCATGAATAAGTAGACATGTCAATTAAGCCTAAATATGCTCAACTTAGATATCCTTAGTATGCTTAAGGCACAGAAATTATTCTTCCGCACACAACTGCAAGCATAGAATTTGTAGTATGTTTTAATGTGCAGTGTGATAGCATTATAGTTTCTGCAACTTCTGTATTCAATTTGTCAGCCTTAGTTTGCCTCATTCAGACAGAGGCTTGTATAAACATTGCACTTATTACTTCAAGAGACATGCTGTGTGCACGAATTCAGTTGTATTTCATTACTTTATTGATCAAAATAACTCTGTTTGATATTCCTGTTAACCGTGTAGAGCCAAGATAGCAAAGAAAGTGTGGGTTGTGTTATTTCTTGCTCATCGTTTGAATCCCTTTCTGAATTAAACATATGCAAACTTATTCAGGGAGGAGAGCACCATGAAAAGTCTAATTTACCATATTCAGTTGGTAGTGAAGGAAATAATGCTGCTAATATTTTTAATTCTTGAACTTCAGGTTGAGTTTGCTGGACTGGCAGTTGTACCAAAGAAAGAGAAAAGATACTTATTTCAAAGGGCAGTGATATATGTCAGTACAAGCTGGCTGTGAATAAATTTTGTCTGTAATCCAGCTCAGAGTGAAAAGGAAAATAGGAGAGACACTTCTATTGCAATATCAGCAGCAGCTTCATGTTGGCTTTCATTCTGCGGAAGAAGCCATGGAAGTTGTCCACATGCAGAGTTCTAACTGATATATTTCAGAAGCCAGAGTTTTTCATACAGGGAGTTGATGTTTGCAGCAGCCTAAACTCTGCACTGTTCCATTGGGTCTTTTTGACATATTAGCGTTTTTCCTTTAGATGAGAATTTGTTAGTCAAAAATATCTCTTGGATAAGCTGCTTGTGGTTCTAGTGGGGTTTTTCATTGTGCATAGTCTCTGTCCTTCATGCTGTGCCAGTTATTGAATTCTTGAAAAAACTAATAATGGACTAGAAAATGTAGTCTTCAGTTTTGTTGAGTTCTTAGGTAGAAGCTGATATCCAGATTCAGGGAATGCTGAGCCAGGATCTTCAGAGAAGAGTTTGAACAAAAGTGTGAGACAACTAACACGAGTGTATACAAATAAGACACGAATTTCCAGCTTTGTTTGAAATGAAAGCAGTAACAAGCATTTTGTCCAAGTATTGAAAGATCTTTGTTTTATAAATATGAAGAAAACTGGAGGACACTGACTCTAAATTGCTTAACTGTGGACTGTGCTTTTAGGGAAGGGTGCATTCATTTTGTGGAATTAGCCTTACATTTCAATGTCAACTGTAAAGTGTAACCCTACGCTTAGTGAAACGAGGAGGTAAGGTGACTTGGCTGTAACTGAAAGGCTCCCATGTTATTCTTTGTGATGACATTGGAAACAGGGTGGCTTGGGAAAAGCAGCAAATTGTTCAGATGCCAGAGTTTTAGGGAACAATAGGGAAATTGCGTTTGCTTAGTACATCACATATGCTGTTCAGTTTTTGGATGTGTCTAATATTATGTAAGGCAGGGATTGGCAGCTTTTCAGGAGCGAGGTGCCAGATTGTATTTTTCTTTCACAAATTAGAGGTTAAGAACGCTGGTTGACAACACTGAAATGCGCTGTCAGGCCATGTTTGGAAACGGCTGGCCGTCAGGCAGGCAAGCTGGCGGCCAGCTTGGGCCCGGCATGAGGGCCGGGGCTCTCTGTCCCCACGCTGCCGGAGCCGGGAGCATTCCCAGAGTGCTGGCCCGTGCCAGCGTGTGTGCCTCTGGAAATAGACCCACTTCTTCATTTGCCATGTACGCCAAGGGTTGGGAAATGCAGGCCTGGTAGGAAACTCTTTCCCATGCATCTAAAATTGTCTGTTGTAATTTCTGTTAGTTTGAAGCTTGGCATAAATTTCTTGTGCAAGGTTGGCTTAACGTGCTTCTTCAGGGATATTTTTATAACAGATACTTTGGAGACTGAATGGTCACTGTGAAGCCAGAGCTAATCAATTGACTAGTAATGTCCTCTTTTACATTGCATTTTTTCTAAAATAGGGACAAGCATGAGCAGTTTCACGATACAAGTTTTGAAGAAGTAATATTTGAATCCCATGTGTATATGCAAGAAGATGCTCTTTGTGAAGTGATATGGAATATTATAAAGTCTATATTGGTTTTGCAGGCTGTAGTAATCAAGAAGTAATATAGGATAGTATAAGATAGTAACCTGTAGGCTTACTTTAGAATCTAACCTTTGACAAAGGGCTCTAGCTGGTTTATATATGCTTAATAACTCTGGGGAGATCTGATTATTGGGTAACCTGCGGCCATGTCTGAACAGTGAACAATACTATGCTTTTTTCAAATCTATTGCAAGTGTGCGTGAGTTGGCCTCTTATGTTGTGGTACCATTCATAGAGACACACTGGTGTTGTGTCTAGTGTAACATGTTTCAAGACTGTGCCTGTCAACGCTTGTATCAGAAAGTGTAGCAGGTTCAGAAAGCAACAGTCTGGTTACAGGCAGCTGCCTCTTGATTTTAGAACAAGGCTTATTGTTAAATCAAAAGCTTCCAAATGTAATTATGGCATGAGACAGTTACTGTGTAGATACTCACACAGTACCAGCTCTTCAGCCTGTCAGCATATGGACCATGTTGTCTTTTCCCCATGGTCGTGTGACAGCTAGATCAATATTCGCATTTAGAAAATATAAATGGTTTCTACCATGAAAATATCTGAATGATTTCTATCACTCCATATCGCATCTCAGTTATTTTTGTCATTGCATAGTAAAAATCTAGAATAATTTTCTTCCTTAAATTAAAAAAAGCATATGTGTGACTACTTTGAATTTAGTAACATGTACTAAATAGTCAAAATATTTAATCCTATCATTAATAATACAATTTTTAATGGTATTTCATGTTTTCTTTTCCCAGGAGCTGTGATCATCTCCACTCCTCAAGACGTGGCTTTATTGGATGCGCGCAAAGGAGCTGAAATGTTCAGAAAAGTCCATGTACCTGTAAGCTTCTATATTAAAAATACCAGTAGATTGGTTTTCCAAAATGTAAAAAAACTTCCATATACTGCAATAGGTGATCAAACCATTCAGGAATCACTTGATGAAATTCTTCTTTAAAAAAATATAAAAATTATAATCCATCTTATATCAGTAACAGGGGCTTGACTTGACAGAAAGGAAAGAATTTTCCCAGACTGAGGTCATAATAGTACTTGATTTCTTTTAAATCAATTTCTTTAATCATCTGGAACGGATCAGACTGCTAACCAGAGTATCTTATGAAGTAATTTATGCTTTCCAATTATACTGTCTTACTATAGCCTCATTATATATCCTCTTCAGCACTGTCTGTGTTGGAGCTTAAAATCTAAAATTTCTTGAAATATGGAAAAATCATATATTTGTACATTTTAAGAAGGAAATAGGTGTTTTGGGGGAGATATGTGCATACCTAATGACCACTTTTCCATTTGAAGGGCTCCATGACTGTCATGACAAGTAGAAGGCTGTCTGTATCACTTTGTTTCTTCATGAGATTTATTGCTTATATGGTAGCATGCTTGTCTGGGAAATGCAAAATTTAAAGATATCCACAATATTCATATGAATTGGGAGAAAATATTAAACAGGGTGACATCTTTGACTTGTTATTTTCTATGTGTGCTACAAGTTGCTAAGTAACTGAATGTTATACTCTAGACTTTGTTCATGAAGAGATTAATTTTTCATTTGAAATGTGCAGTTGATGAGAAAATATAAACTGAAATGCTTAGTTATCTTAAACTGTAAAGAAAAAGAGCCATTTACTGTACTTCAAAAAAGGTGTTTTATTGATTACCTGTGTGAAGGCTGCTTCTACTCTTTATTAGAAAGGAAATGTTTTTCATAGCTAGTGCTTTGTTAATTTAAAAAATGCAATGGAAAGCTTGAAGTGACTGCTTTCCCTTTTTGTTTCAAAGTATAAAATAGCTCAACAAAAGAAATACACTGATAAATTCCTGATTGTTAACTATTCCTTAAGTGTATTTGCACCCAAATGAAAGTATAGTAGCATTTATCATTTACTACTGGAAGAAAAGCAAACATATATATAACAGAAGAATAACATACAGAATGTTATGTTTTGATTTTATATGTGGGTTTGCTAAAATGATGCAAAATTATTTTCTTCAAATAAAATTGTGTTCATTAGTACTTTGCTGAATTTTCCTTTCGATTTAATGACAATTTACCAAGATCTTTCTAAGTCCATTTTGTTCAATGCTCTTTGAAAAGAATGACCTCTAAGAAAATCATGCATTCTAGGATGGACTTTGTTTCTATTAATTTGACTAGTGGTATAGATAGGATATTAAATATCATCTATTTTGATTTGTTGGACTTTTCAGATCTTTCTAAATCAAATGAAAAGTCACAGTGAAGCTTTTGCATCAGATACTGAGTTTGAATGCACTTGAACCAGTCATCAGGTCTTACCTTTTTCATGGTGCTGCTTGATTTTATTCTAACCTTATGTGTACGTCAGTACAGATGTGTCATTTACTTCAGTGTTAAAGCAGCTCCTGCCTATGTATTACGTTTCTAAGTGTCAACTAAATCTGAGGATCTAAAGAAAGTTTGGTTATGTAATTTTTGATGGATAACTTCAAACCTGAGGTTTATATCAAAGTAGTGGAATCTGTGGGACTGTGCTAAAATTGCATGCCCTAATTATATAATTGACTAATCTTTTAAATAATCTGATCTTAAAAACTTTAATCTTTAAAAACGCCCTTGCAAAGAGTCTACTTTTCAAAGAAGCAGAGTCCATAGGTTGCTGTGCTCTGAGTCTTTGAGTATGCTTGTTTGTATTTAATGCACTGGAGTCTCTCTCTTGTACATATAAGCATACATACACCACCTTCCCCTCACCCCCGGTCATTAGTTATCAAAGACTCAAACGACACATGTAGTATTCCAACAGTAAAGTCACAGTTGTTGACACTGTCCTTTCCTGCATTAATATTAGAGTAGAATGACTGAAGGAACTAATGAAAAGCATGCAATGAGAGTCAGCGTTACAACCAGGATTACAATGCAAAGGTTTTATTTTCAGTCTTAGGACACAGTCATTAGAAGAGTGCCATCTCTTGTGCAGTGGAGCACGCCTGGTAAGGAAGGCATTTTGCAAAGTGATGCTGAGTCCTATCACAACAAGCTTCAGAATTCTTACCCATTATGTGAGTTTGGTCATTGTTTTCATGCATCCTAGAGGCTTGCTCTGGACAGATGACAAAAAAAAAGTTAATAACTTGAGTATTTAGGAAAAAATTGCCTATTTTTACCTGCTGAAATTGAGTTTAGTTCAGTATGGTTTATCTTATCAGTCGTATCCGTGAAAAAAAAAAGACAGGGTTTTGGTTAAATCTGCAACTTTTCTGGTAGTTTCCTTGAATTGGAAGGTTATGTTGTGGATTTCACAGGTTTCAAAAAACTGCTTCTGTAAACTCAGCTGTGTGTTTCCTTCTAAGATATACTAAAATTGGTTTATTTGGCTATGCACTTACTGGTATTTCTGCAGCGTCCAAAGCACCCAGCCAAGATGATGGCTTCATATTGGAAGCAGACATTAGACCCAAAAATTGCTAGTTGTAAGACAAAAGGTTGGAAGACAGAAATAGTATTGTGCACATTTACTTGAAGCACTGAAACATCAGGTGATTGACTAATGACTATGTAGGAAGTTGGTGGCAGACTGTGGAACTGTAACCCTGACCATGCCAGTCCCTGTCAGGTTGGAGTTGAGCCTCAGCACCGTCTGTCCTTAAGTAAATTGAACGACTTATGTGGGTTTCTCAGGAATTGTCTCATTGTGTAAAGACAGAGGGCTTTTGTTTTCTCACTGTATTTTCTTTAACTTAGGAGATAGTATATCTGGATTTTGGCACGATTTGTTGCGTAATCAAAAGGTTAATTAAGCATAAGAAATATGTAAACATTCAGAAACAGTGTGTGTGCGGATAATTCATAATGAAAAGTTTCTTCATTTCCTGATATTTCTTGATAGATGTCTCTTCCTCGTTTAAAACAATTATTTGACTAAATGAAATTTAGTTCTGTGCATTATATCTATACTTACTTCTGCTACTATAGGTTAGTTCCTGTGTTGCAATGTATCTCATCATGCTAGTTTTTGTATGATTATTGAGCCAAATTTGCTGTGAAAGGAGCTCACTAAGGACTAGAATAGGATTCATGCATACTTAGGAGGTAGTTTGTGTAGACATTAACAGCTGCTTTGAACCTATTCCAGATCTATTATTATTTGAGCAGAGAAATTAGAGTTATTACTGACTTCATTAGCAACACCTATTGCTTTTAAGATTTAAAAGCTCCTGAAGATCATAGTGAACTTTTCCTTCTGTAAATATATCTCCAGAAATACTCATGTTAAAAATACACTTCAGCACGGAAGTTTTTGTGTATTTTTGCACAGATTCTATGTTAAACCGAGTGTTTATAATTGGCAACTTAATATTTTTTTTAAATTTTTCGTATTCCAGAAGAATATTTTATATATTAATAAATATGCACTACTTACTGCCTGACAGGAACAACACTGAAAAAATAGAAATTATAGTGTAATGCTGAAATGTCATTTGCTTTTAGTAAAATTTGGTGAAGACAAAACAGCACAGTGAGTAAGATCTCTCAAACTGAAACAGCATTGGGAATACAGCTGAATCTCATCATTTGCATTAACTGTGGCAGAAGGACTTCTTAGTAGGTTACCAAAGAATTAACAAAACAGCTGTAATAGTCCTTAACTATTCTCAAAACACTAGTAGACCACATACCTTTTTCTTTGATTATGAATTTGCTTAACCATGAATATTGTATGACTACTTTGAGGAGAACAGAAAGTTCAGATGCCAGGATACCTGAAGATTGATTAATTCATTTAAAGTGTAAATGTCAAGTTATCTTTTTTTTCCTGTGCCGCAGAAAATGGCTTCCCTGTATCCCAGTTAAAAAAATATTTTTGTTTTACCAGATAGTATTCCTTCCATTGTTCTGCAGTTTACCAACTCAGTGAAAATTCCATGATTTCAGTTAAAGGAGAGCAGGGTGAATACCTGCCCAGAGGTCATCAGTAGAAGACAGTGGCCGTAGAGAGCCCTTTTTACCATCCCTGCACTTTGTACCCTTAGATATGTAGTATTTCATGTCTCTCTTAAACTAAGAACTGGATGAGAAAATTACATGTAATAATGTGCCAGTAAATAGAAACTTGTTCCTCTTGCTCCTCTGGGAAAGAGTAGAAAATGAGGAAAGTTTGTGGTGTTAAATTGAAAGTGGGTAATTTTTTGCTGTTGTTGCTACTGTTTCTTAAAATATCCCTTGCTTTAAACCCTCTGAAAGTTTTACACAAGTAAAGGAAGACTTTTTAGAAAGTAGTGTGAAACATATTATGGTTGTATTGAAAAAAACCCAGATGATCATCTTTTGATCATTTTTAGCTTAGATCTAAGGAAATTTATTATTTTCAGTTTTGCTGCCCAAAATTGTACACTCATTTAATTAGCTTAATCTTTGTTGTTTGCATTGAACACTGGTATATCCTTTTAGATAAGCTTCGTTAGCATAGTGGATAGGTTACTGTCCTAATAACTAGGCCAGCTTGTTCAAGCACAAAAGTAGAATGCTCAGGGAAATTGAAAAGTAAAAAACCACTACAAAGTAAATAACAGCCTTTTGTACTTGAAAATATGTATTAATATTTTTAAAACTTGGCCATAGTGTGCATGATACATAGATAACTAAATTTTAAATTGAAATATTGTAACATGGAATTTCATAAAGCAGGTCTGCTGATTTGCCAATGAGTACAAGCTTTCACCCTGTAGTGTTTGGCTGCTGTTTTCATCACTTTTGAGGAAAAGTTTACTAGGTGAATAAAAAGAGATCAATGCTATCATTAGCGTTATTGTACACTGTGAAAGATTTTTTGTATGCATGATTTGGCATATTTTCATTTGACATATTTTTCAAGAATGATGTTGAACACCTGGCATCAACAGAAAGGTACCTACTATGTGTGTATTAGATTTTTATGTTGTGGGTTTTGATACTTAGTTTAACATAATTATTTCTTTTGTTTGATCTTTAAAATGTGTTTCTGCTCTTCAGAAGAATAGCAAATCTGGTTCTTTCTGAAAACATTTCCCTACAGGATAACTTACAAAAATATCTTAAAAGCATGTCTGATTGTGTCGTGTCTTGTAATGGTGTGTTTTGGTTTATTACCTGAAACTGCAAATTACAAAGATGTAAAAGACAACATGAAAATTCTTTCAGTATTCTGATTTCAAAAATGAAATATTGCCATGAAGAGTCCTTGGGAAGATAGGCATGTACAAGAGGTACTTTTTGTTACAAATAAGTTTGTTAATCTTTGAGAGGTATAAATGTGAGAAACTTGAAATAATGCACAAATGATAATGCAATTGGAATGACTAATAAGAGTTGATAATCATCTTAATGAGTGTAATATTACTGCTACTTCCCACTATAAACGAGTACTCTTTGTCAATTCTTTGCTGATTCTTCTTTATTGTCAGAGATGAATAATGGAAATACTGATGCTGATTCTCAGGCTTGAATATTCCTTTCTTTTACTTTAACAGGTTTTAGGACTGGTTCAAAATATGAGTGTTTTCCAGTGTCCCAAATGTAAGCACGAGACACACATTTTTGGAGCGAATGGTGTAAGAGATCTAGCAAAAACCCTTGAATTGGATTTTTTAGGTAAGACTATAGAAATGATTTTATTTTTGAAGAAAGATCTAGTGGCATGCATGAGGGAAGCATTAACTGAAATATGGAACTGCATAATCCTAGATTATTCTATATTCAGACAGTGTTCAGTTACAAAAGAAGTAATAACTAAGGTAGTTGAGTGTCACCATTTTTGTATGCTCTGTTCTTTGCCAGGATCATTCTTATAAATAGGATGTGGACTAGATATGAAAATTCTTAAATTGCATCTTAAATCTCTTTTGATTTATAAACAATCCTGAAGATGAATTGTTTTGATATCGATGTGGTATATTACCTGAAATTCATTATGTTATGGATCATACAAAAATTTTTACAAATAACCAAGAATTCTATTTGATCTTCTAAAACAGACCTAAACTCTGTCCATTAATGTCAATAGAAGTTTTCTCATTTATTTCATTTAAATGAAATGAGTTGTTACATATTGAAATAGATGTAGTAATTTGAAACGCAGTCCCTTAAAGCAGTTGGGTTTATGGCCATATAAGATAGCTTGACTCTTGTATGGAAGCAAGCAGACTGTAGTGATTGTATTTAAGTGTTGAGATTAAAAGAATATGCTGAATTGCAAAATGTTGTTTCAAAAGAAAATTTATCTTTATTGAAAACAAAAATTAACCGTGATTAAACAATCTGGCATGCCAATAAGCTAAAATATACATTGATCTTTAAAATACACATTGATATTTTAAAAAGGCATATTTCAACCTGTGCTGTCAGTAAAAAGAAAAAATTACAGAATATAACACAGCGTAATTAAGTTGGTAAATGGAATAATTGCATGTGCTAATGATGTGTTTCCATGTATTACTATAATTATCTTGACGATTTTCCATAGCTAATTCATTAAAAAGAACCAGGAAGCTCACTTAGAAAGATCAACACAGAAACATCAAGGTCTGACATAAACTTAAGATAGCAAGTCAACACATAATTAAAGACATGCTTTTGGGCTATCTTTCAGTTTTCTGAATATATAAAGAGTTGTGATCAGAGCCCAGGGGGACTTCTATAGCCCTGGGTTATGTGGATGGATGCAAATCCTCTGCAAACAGTTGAATCAAACATGCATTTAGATACACAGGCACAAATCATGTGCCATGCCACTGGTCCCATGGATTTTTTTTATTATTCCCCAGGAGGGCAGAACTGATTGTGACTGTATTTAATTAGGAATGATGTGAAAAATTTACATGTTTCGCAAGGAATGGATGAGATGTATGAAGAAAACCATCGTGAAATTTACTTTCAAACTGTCAGTGAAAGATCAGACTGAAATTAATACCCCAAGGCTTAAATTTAGAATTATAGTATGTGATCTGATTAGTATGCTCCTCCTTCCAGGGATGACCATTATATAATAACACCGTATGGTATTACAAAAATTACTGCTTACGGATTTTACATTAATCTATCCCAAATGGAAGTTGTATCCTGGTGTTACTTGAATTCTGCCCCAAAGCCTTGAGAACTTATTTTATATATATATATATATATATATATATATATATATATTTATTTTTAAAGTTAGTATTTCTAAATTTATTTTGCTTATATTTCGCAATACCTGTGGCTGTTCTGTTTGTTCAGCTAAGCACCTAGTCCTCTTGTGAAACCTGACAAGGTTTTAGTTTCCTTGATAAAATCTGATAAATTCTTCAAGCTAACTGTGCAGGATAGAAAAGTATTTTCCTTTTAGTTGCTCAGAATCGGCTGCCTTTAATAATACTGAATACCTCCTTTATTTTGTTTGGGACAGAAGACAATTTGCAGTTTCCAGTACATCTTTGAGTGTATTTATTTGATATACTTTTGATTGCCTCGTATTTTTGTTGTTCCCTAAAGGAAAGTGTACCAAAGTTTGTGAGAGAGACTTTGTGCTGCGGATTGTTTCTCTCCCTGTCTCTGAAATTCCCCGATTTTGCTTTTTTAAAAGTTTGATAACCATAACTGTGACCAGAAAGCTGTACCATTGATATACATAACACTTAAGATGATGATTTCTGTACAATTCCATCCTGACTTTTGCACTTCCTCACATTTAAAAATGTATCTGCTAGTAGAACCAGCATAAAATGACTCTCACATTTTAAAAATTATTTTTGTTTTAACTTCATACAATAAATTCAAATTATTCTCAGCACTCACCCTTTGTTTGCAGTCAGCAATAATTGTTAGTATCAAAATAACGTACAGTGGCAAGTTCCCATCGCATTCTGTAGTGAAGTGCAAACACTTCATCTTCCTCAAGCCAAACAACACCCAAACAACTGTGTAGATGCTTTTGCTGTCTTTATGCTTTTGCTTAATTTATAAGTTTTTGATTTTTTAAAAAAATTAAGATTGCATTTTGCTTTATATTCTGACTTGCATGTTTTCTCATACAAGTTCTGTTATGCCTCTGTAGAATCAGCACATCTTTATAAGTATGAGGAAGAGAGAGGCTGCCATTTTGTAGTAGGGCAGTTCTTTTTGTAATTCTCTGAGATTGTTACTATTTTTTCATTAACAGAACATCTTGGGGAAAAGGTGAAGATTAGTTTCTGCATAAAACAATGGTAGGAACTGACTTCTGGGAGATGTACAAAGTTACTGTTATTCTATTAAAAACATTAAAGGTTAAAAAAAAAACCTTTCAAAGGACCCCCTAAATATATTTTTGAATGAATGAATAAACAGACTTTTATGCCTAAAGAAATTTATTTGTGACAAACAAATAAACAATTAAATTTGAAATGGACCACAGTCATCATAAGTAACAAGTTCAGGTTCTTCAGAGATTCAACTGAGTAAAGCCACAGCTTTTGTGTTTGCTATTTGGGTTTTTGTTTGTATTCCTGCTTGCTTTCAGTTCTGTTTTTTTAATCTCTTAAACTGTGTCAATTTTCAGTCAGTTTTTTTTAATATTTCTTTTTCTGACTACATTGAACTTCAGTAATTTACACTGAGCTTAATTTGGGTTAAATAAAGGTTGCTAAAGTGTATCAATTAAACTGATATATTTCTGAGACCAGTCAAGATTGAACTAAGGTAAGCTGTTCTGTCTACATCCATCCATGATGTAAAATATATTTGTATCTTCCATTAAAAGAAAGTTGGTCTTCAGTTCACCTCATAATAATCTATGTAGCAATGAACTAAACATGGGAACTTCAAATTTTCTTTAACACTGAAAAATTTATTTCAGAAAGTTATGTTTCAGAATAGAACAGGGCTGCTAACTGATTCTCCCTTAGTGTTCCTTTCCTGTCTGACAGTTCCCTACTCGTTAGAAAAGCAGAATACAAAGAAGATTTCCATTGGAAAGAAAATTGAACTGAATAGTTGTCTTACCTTTTAATTGGATCCAAGGCCTAATAAGGACAGTAACAAATGTTATTATTTGGAAATTAAGTATTCAAAGAAGTCTTTGAACAGTGATTAAAGTCTTAAAACAGCACTGAAAAGAATACACAATGAGGAGATAGGCTGAACAGTAAGTTGCATGGTGAACATTTGCCTAACACTCAAGCAAGTTTTTTAACATATACAAAATAATTTTTATTTCAGTCTGTGTTTTTCTGTGAATTCAAGGCAAAAAAGCAAACTGCCTTCTCTAATAAATGATTTCAAAATATAGTCCTTCCTATTCAGAGAATGAAAAATCCAGAATATGTTTGACATCAATCATTATACGTGTACAGAAACTGTACTGCAGCCTATTATAATTTTAAATGCTAATTTTTTGAGATTAAGTAATTCAAAGAATATACTGAACTGGAATTTGATTTTAAGTTGCTTTAGGGCTATTTTAGTGAACCATTTGAAGAAATATTAGGTCTTCACATATGTGTGTCTTGGTCTTTTTGACACAGGAGACATTCCACTGCATGTTAATATACGGGAGATGTGTGATTCAGGACAGCCTGTTGTGGTCTCGCAGCCTCATAGTGATGCCGTAAGTTTGGTGCACTGCACTTAAAACAATAAAAAGCCCTTCTCCAAAAGCAAATAGAGAGTGCTTCTTGTCATTGCTGTTTGAGAAGAAATGTGTACTGGAATGTAACTTAGGGAAATAAAGTAAAAGGGTTAGTGTCATCGAGTAAGTCAAGCCCTTCATTTTGGAATGCTGGTCATCTGTTCTGCCTCTGTGGGTTTGGTTTTGTTTAATTAGTCTGAATCATTCAGAAAAGCGAAGATTTAATCCAGATTCTGGCATGCCAAGAAGGGGAAGGTCAGTGTCAAGCCTCATGAGACCTTGCAACTAATGTAGGTGCTCTAAAACTGTCAGTTTGAGCCTTTGGTACTTGAACCTGGAAACTGTCAAAGGGTCCTATCCAAAGATGTTTGTAACAAAACCTGTGTGTTGTCAGTACCTGGGTTGTTTTCAGCAGGAAGTGGAGCAATTTACACACAAGAAGAAACGGATTTTTCAGTGCATTTACCATAACATTTTATTGCCAAAGGAAAATACGAGTTATTGAAGTGGTGGAAGTCAAATATGCAAGTCTGCAAAGAAAAGCAGTTGAACATATAAAACTTCATTAACACTGATAGACTAAGATTTTCCTGGCTAGTATTTTCTTTCTCCTCTGCTGGAGTTTGTCTGCCAAGCTCCACAGGGCAGGGTGTTGTCTGCCACATTGTGTTTGTACAGTATATGGCATGATGCAGCCTCACTCTTAACTGTTGCTTAGATGTTACCATAAAAAAAAAAAAAAAAAAAAAGTGATTAATGCTGATAATAGATGATGGAGTCAATTAGGGATAAGATAGAATGTACCTGTGGTACATTCTAATATCAGTAACCTTTCTAATACCATGATTGCTAGGTGCACGCTGCGGTATTTTTTTTTCCTTCCCACACTTTTAAAAGAAAAAAAACAAAGGGGGATTAACAGTGTTAATCCAGTGTTATTAACATACTGATTGAGATTCCAGAGGAACAGTGTCAGTCTTAAAATTGTAATACATCATTTTGTTTTGAAAGAGAAGCAACAGCACTATGACATGTTGATTTCTAATTGAATGCAATATTTTTGCATTTTGAGCAAGGCCTATGCTGATCCTCTGTGGAATAATATAGTGATCTTGAGACTAGATCCTTGTGGAAAGGAATCATTATAATCTGTATGGTAGTTTCTATCTGAAAAGTTTGATCGGCACTGTGCAGGTTTGAGTAGATGCATGGCTTAGCTCGAAGTTGAAGCAGAACAACTGAGCAAACTAAGATGGAAGGCTCACAGTATCTGAAATCTATAATAACCAAGAGTCTGTAGCCTGCAGGACTATCAATCTAAAATTCAGACTTAGGATAGCATTCTGAAAATTAAAAAAGACAAGAAAGTCTGTTGTGTTGCCATCTGTTCCTCCTTGGACTATGTTCCTGGTAACGAAAGGAGGGGTTATAAGCACCATTTGTGGCAATTAAGTTAAATATGAAGAGGAATAAAGATTGACAAATATGTGTGACACTGGGGAAAACTTTTAATATTCTCTGCCACTGTGTCTGTGAGATAATAATTCTCAGAGAATGAGGGTTTTTTTAGATGTCACTAATCTCTACAGAATGAAAAAGAATTTCCCTTTATCCCTGGTTTGCTTCTCATTTGAAAGACAGAGAAATTTATTGTTGTTCACTTACTTTTTGAAAGAAAAATTAAATCCTTATCACATAACTGATGGTGGGAGAGGTTATATAAGGTCAGATTCTAATCTTTAATACATGACACCCATCACCATGTTTCTTAAATAAACTAAAATTGTGGCTATTCATGCATGAACAATCACAGTTTTTCAGATAGAGAACAATGTACTCAGAGCTGCTGAAATTATCTCTGCTCTCGTCCCTTAAATTTACAGCATGTTTTTATTATAAAATTCTGTGCCGTTTTTGTTAGAGCACACTTACAAATCAAATACAGAATCATAGAACTGAAATAATACCTAACAGATTCAAACAGTGGGGAATAAAGATAGTGATTGACTTTTCAGAAACCCAGCATGCTGTCACACCTTCTACGCTCTGTCAAGACTAGAATAAAGGGTGTTTCTAAAATATGTTAGCTAATACTTTTTTTTGCTTACACACCTGCCATGGGGTTCAACTTGTCTTGCTGATATGTAAAAGTATAGCTCTCATTCTACACCAGAATTTGAAAATGTGTAAGCAAACTTGTCTTTATTAGTTATTTTAAAGCTTAGATGTAATTGGTGGAAACGGGAAGTTTCCTTTTCACAACTAGCAGGGAAATACTAACAACTAAACCAAACCTTCCAGAAAAAAGAAAATTATTTGTAGAATTGTGCATGTGTGAACTTAAAGAGTTCTTCCTTGGGGAAGGCACAGAATATATGAGTTTCCTACTTATGGAAAGGGCTGAAAAGCTAAAGGATGTGAGGGTTTAATGGCTGGATTTCTCTTCTGGTGAAGCTTGAGACAGTCCCCATGGAGAAATAAACAGTGTTGGTAAAACTATTTTGCTCTTGTCTGTGTTAATGTTTCTGTCAGCTTAGTTGTTTAAATTGTGACTTTTTTCAAACCCTCTTCATTTGCAAAACTTTGTTATGTGCTGTAGAAATTGGAATATTGCTATACTCACATGTTAGCCTAAATGACAGGGGCTAGCCTAAGAAAGAGAGCAGACACACCACAACAGTGTCCTTTACAAGAAGCTAATAATTTCTTAGTTTAATCAACAGTGAAGACTTACCAGACCTTTCTGGAGATAATTGAGAGTCTTGGGAGGATTTTCCTCTTCCATCAAGCAGTGGAGGTGGATTGGCTGACTAGGGCTTCATTTTTTTGCTCACCCAAATGTATGAGAGAGTCTCTAGACAACAGAAGCTAGTAAAGGAAAATCAGGAACATGGCTAAAATGGTAGAATAGGAAAAACTGTAGGGAAAACAAATGAATAATTGCTGAAATCAGGTGGCATTGATCATGCTTAGATGTAGGCAAACCTCCTAGGGATCATGAGAAGGAACCAGCAGCAAAAGAGGTGCTTGAAAGGGGCATCATGAAACTTGTGGATAAGAGGGCTAGTAAGAGAAGTCATGAAAGAATGAAGTTTAAGTTTCAGCTTCTTTCCCTTCTCCATTATTAAAGATACAGTGAACCCTCATGGCAGAAAGTATAAAGAGGCTGACTGTTTTTGAAAAAAACCCCAAATGACAGGAAACTTGTAATGGTCAATTAGTTCACATAATCACAGAATCATTCAGGTTGGAAAGACCCTTGGGATCGTCGAGCCCAACCCTCAGCCCTACTCTACAAAGTTCTCCTCCACACCATATCCCCCAACAACTCATCCAAACGACCCTTAAACACATCCAGGGATGGTGACTCCACCACCTCCCTGGGCAGCCTGTTCCACTGTCTGACCACTCTTACTGTGAAAATTTTTTTCCTAATGTCCAGTCTAAACCTCCCCTGTTGCAGTTTAAAGCCATTCCCTCTTCTATCACTGATTACCTGTGAGAAGAGACCAGCACCAACCTCTCTACAATGTTCTTTCTGGTAGCTGTAGAGAGTGATGAGGTCTCCCCTTAGCCTTCTCCTTCTCAAACTAAACAGTCCCAGTTCCTTCAATCCTTAGTGTTTTCTTGCCCATACTGTTTTGGAAAACATTTGCAGTCTATTAAGGAAAAATACTTTGAGTTCACCCTCCTGTTCTATAAAAGTCAAGTAGGATATATTGGAAAAGCAGGGGAAGGTGAAGGGAAGCAAACTCAGTGAATCATATATAGCTTAGAGTGTTGGATCCCCAGATCACACAGCCTGTGCAGTATGCACAAACTTACGTGCAGTGTAGTGAGCAATTTATATCTTGGGTAGGAAAAAGAGCCAAACTTGTCCTGGTGCAAAGAAAGCAGGGCCTGTGGCTGGAATGTCATCCTATCCAGCTTGTGATAAAGGAGCTCAGTATATGATGCAAACCCCACATACTTCTTGGGGGAGGTTCTGTTACTGTCCAGTTCACATTTAACAGTGGGAGATTTTTTCAGCCCTCTTGCAGATTACATATAGTCATATGTACTGGTGAAGGATTTTGAGGCCAGTAAATTGCACACAGCTCTATAAAGGGAGAAAAAAAGCCTAGTCAAGTGGAAAGCAGGGGCATGAGGCATCAGCAATCTGACATAACAGAGGAGAGTAATTCTGGTTAAAAATCTCTTTTCAATTAAATTAGAAATGTTACAGACCTTACTGTGGTATTATTCAAAGAGACAGGTGGAATTTATATTCAGAAAGACTTTTTTTCTAGAACTGTATGAAAGGGTGATGTGTGAGAAGGGTAAAAATGTACAATCTTTTAAAGCCTGCAAGAAATATTTGGAGAAAAATTGAAGCAGTGGTAGCAAATAATGTTTGCTGCTGTTTAGCTGTCATCAGTAATTCCATTTAAAGTGTGATCTCTCCAGAGTGTGATATCTTTAAAAAAAAGGCAAACCCCAAAGAAGGCTGCATGATGTGATTTATAATATGTCTTATCGTCGAGGCTTCCTTTGAATGGTCGCAGTAACATTTGGTATGTGTATGTTTGAATCCTTCATTCAGGGTGTAGATAGTACAATGCATCATCACACCCTCATTTGTGCTTTATTCTGCTGAAGAAAATGCTGAGTGGTGGAATAGTCTGTTTGAAGGATGTTACTATATTACATTTGAATTGCTCTGTTCTACTTAACCATGTTTTCTGGTCAAGATGTCTTTTTTTGATGTACGTAATGGCACCTGAGTGATGTACATGCTTAATGGCACCTTGAGGCTAGCAGTGTTTCCAGATGAGGCTCCCTCGGAGGACAGCTTGGCTTCTGCAGCTGCTCATATATAGGATTAACAGGAAATTTCTCACAAGCAGTAAGGATTTTTTTTTTTTAGGTATTGGATTCAGGAAGCATCCAGTTTACTTACCCATCTCCTCCATTTCATGTTGTAATTTATGGATTGACTTTTATCATCTCATTAAATCCTCTCTCTGGGCGGAGACTTCATTGCAGCTTGGCAGGAGTTGCCAATACATGCAAAGTAGAAACTCATGGTAGAACTGCCCAGAGGAGGACGGACTGGGAAAGGCTCTGGGCCTCTTACAGCAATCAAGAATTTCTCTGGGTGACATGAAGCTTTTATCTGAAGTGGAAACTCATTTAAACCTGTGTTTATCGTCATGCTTTTACTGCCTTCTGAGTTGACCACAGTAAAATACAGACATTGGAGGGCAACTCCAGTCATGCACTAAAAGTAGGAGTTCTGTCAAAGTAACAAGCAATTTCCATGGAAATTAAAGCTATTTAAAAATCTGATTGAACTGGAAAATGGACTGTGGTTGAGTAAAGGGAGTGCTAATAAGAACAGAAGCTATCACCTGTTATTATTTTCATGTAGATGATAGCTAAGTCTAGTATTTGTCCTTGTGTTAGTCACTATTTGGTTTGTTGCTTATGGTTTCTAGTTTCCTTTAGCAACAAATAAAGTATAAGCCCCCAACAGCTCAGTTGAGCAGATTTAAATACCTTATCCTTCTTTACAGGTCTATACTTGTAAAGCATCCACAGTGTTTGATATTCCAGACAGCTGGGACTTGCATAGATTTTCCTTTGGATTGCTGAGCTGGATAAAGCATCTTAATAGTCTTGGAGTCTTTTAATCACAAATAGAAGTCAGAAACCATGTCAGTATCAGTGATAAAAGGAGGACTAGGGAAAATGTGGGCCCCCTCCAGAACGAAACAGGAGACCTGGTTACCCAGGATATGGAGAAGGCTGAGGTATTCAATGACTTCTTTGTCTCGGTCTTCACCACCAAGTGCTCCAGCCACATCACCCAAGTTGCAGAATGCAAAGGCAGGGACTGGGAGAATGAAGAACCACCCACTGTAGGAGAAGATCAGGTTCAAGACCATCTAAGGAACCTGAAGGTGCACAAGTCTGTGGGAGCTGATAAAATGCATCCACAGGTCCTGAGGGAACGGGCAGATGAAGCAGCTAAGCCACTATCCATCGTATTTGAGAAGTCATGGCAGCGCGGTGAAGTTCCTGCTGTCTGCAAAAGGGGAAACATAACCCTCATTTTTAAAAAGGGAAAAAAGTAAGACCCGGGAAACTACAGGCCAGTCAGTCTCACCTCTGTGCCTGGCAAGATCATGGAGCAGGTCCTCCTGGAAGCTATGCTAGGGCATGTGATAATTAAGGAGGTGATTGGTGACAGCCAATATTGCTTCGCTAAGGGCAAATTGTGCCTGACAAATATGGTCAGGCATTATATTTTGGAGCTGAGCAGTGTGTTCAGAACATTTGGTGGTTAAACAATTGCAGACTCCCAATGTTGGTGGGGATGTGAATGGGTTGACAAGGGAAGGTGAGGTATAGCAACAGCTTTCAGCTCATGCCACTTCTATGTGGGAGTCCTGGGTGGTGAGTTTGTATGTTGTTGCTGGGTCTGGCAAGGGTGAGTGTTACATGGACCATGTAACTCATGGAAAATTGATTATGAGCCACCAGTGTGCACTCACAGCCCAGAAAGCAAGCCATGTCCTGGGCTGCATCAAGAGAAGTATGGCCAGCAGGTCAAGGCAGGCGATTCTCCCCATCTACTCCACTCTCTTGAGACCCCACCTGGGGTACTGTGTCCAGCTCTGGGGTCTCCAACACAAGAAGGACATAGACTGGCTTGAGTGGGTCCAGAGGAGGGCCATAAAGATGATCAGGGGCCTGGAGCACATCTGGGGACACTGTGGGGACAGGCTAACAAAGTTGGGTTTATTCAGCCTGGAGAAGAAATGAAGCAGCCTTGGAATATTTAAAGGGGACCTACATGAAAGCTGGGGGGGGGTCTCTATCAGGGAGTATAGTGACAGGACAAGGGGTGATTGATTTTAAATTGAAAGAGGGTAGATTTAGATTAGATTAAAGGAAGACATTCTTTACTATGAGTGTGGAGAGACACTGGCACACGTTGCCCAGAGAAGCTGTGGCTGCCGCCTCCCTGGCAGTGTTCAAGGCCAGGCTGGACGGGGCTGTGAGCAACCTGGTCTGGTGGAAGGTGTCCCTGCCCATGGCAGGGTTTGGAACTAGATCATCTTTAAGGTCTCTTCCAATCCAAACCATTCTATTCTGTGATTTGTACTCTGTGGTGTACTTGGCCCACAACCAAGTGATGGGATCAGTATGCTTTTTCTGAGTTGTTTGTATGCAGTGGTTTGAGTGAGGGTGAATGTGCTGTCAGTTCCTGCCTGATTTGACTTTGTTGATGAGTACACTGCATTCTGTATTTGTGTGGCCATTGCACTAGACACTGAAAGCCACTGCAGTGAGCTGTTTGCAGGCTAAGGTCTGCACTTCAGTGAAAGGCAAGCTAGCAGGTCAAGCCAATGCAATCCATGAGAACAGGGCAGACTCAGCTGTGACCTGTACGGTCAGTTTTCAGTAATCTTAGCAGTGATGCACACTTCCGTCATGGTTAAGATTTTTAGGGAGAATTAAATTCTGTAACTGAAAGGCTGGCATTTCTCTAGGATTACTATAGGGCTTAATTAGATGAGCTAATAAAAAGGCAGTTTAAATCTACCCCATGTTTATTATCCCATGACAGAGTAATGAGTGAGGATGTTCTGATTATTCAGGCTAAGTAGGACATTTCAGTCCTTTTCCTGATGAACTTCATTACAAGTTCACCGTTTCCTACTCCACAATCTATGCTGTCATTAGTCACTTCATCATCTACTGTGCCTTCCAAGGCCTAAGGAGGTTTGTGATTTAAAGAATGCTGTGCTCTTCTGGCAGTGTTTGTACCAGTGTTGGAGAGGTAAACAATCTCTAACGTGGCCATTATTCGAGATTCTGTCACCTTTCACCTCTACCTCTGCTCTCCCCAGTGCTGCTTTCAGACCCCAACTAGGCAGCGTTCGTAATGAACGAGCCTGGCCTGTTTTTAAGGGCATTCTGTCTTTCTGTGCACTTCTTCATCAAAGCATGGAGAATGTTTGGCTTCCAGCTAACTGGTATGTTACTGTTAAATATAAAGTTGTCCATCTACAAAAAAATGCTTTCAGAAAGACAGTCTATAAACCGTTTTTTAGAGCTTCCAAACCATAAAGGGGACAACTGATCTGTAAAGTTCACTTTTATCCTATTAAAATTTAAATGGTTGTGAGTGATGAATAGGAACTCATCCTTTTCTTTTTCTCCTCTGGCTTTCCACCCAAAAAGGAAGTAAAAAATCCTCTCCATTTTTCAGCTGCAACCCATCTTCTTTTGCTTAGTAATGATGGAATAAACAGCTGAACTGAGCTGTGCAGTCTGTCTACAGATGCCACACTGAAAAGATCATGAGTAAGAGAAACCATTCAATGCATGTTGTGTCTTTTTAATGTAATGAAAAGCATATTGACAGTCACTGAGATTCCATTTAGACCTTTCATATATGTTGATTGATAGGTCCTCACTCTTGGCTGCATGATTTCTTCAAAGATAGGAATCTAAGGGTTGAAACAGTTGATTTTGTCAATGACAAGTTACTGATAGGATTCTGTAAGGAAATGCATGAGATACTGGTCTGTTCAACACATAAAGTAGTGGTTTAGAGAAACAAAAAAAGGATGCTTAGCAGGTAAATCCGATTGCTGGTAGCACTAGAGGTAGGTAATACTAGCACACTGGCTACAGATTGTTGCACCAGGAACCTCCTGTTACGAAGCAACAGATAAGCTACTTGGCAAATGAATCAGTTGTACACTGTGCAATCATTGCCCAGACACTCATTAACAGTGCTTTTTGGGGAAAAAAAAAACCTAGTTTTTTGGGATGTTGACATAAGGTAACACTTAGACAAACCATCAAGTCTCCCAAGCTGGATATCTGGTTGCTGCCTGGGTGGTTATGGAAGTCTGTGTTCCAATGACCCTTGCCAGTGGTGTCTTTGGCTGGATCAAACGAGACTCCCTGAACTGCTGTTTAGCTCAGTTTTAACAATGCAGCTAGTCCATGGTACTATATGACTATTGTAGCATACACATGATCCATTGCTGCTGATTATCTTGATTAATGTACACAGCATCTCCTATCTTAGCGATGTACAAAGCCACTATCCTATGTTACTATTTTGGCACCTGCAGGAACAATTTCTACAGTCTATTTATCATTCTGTGTACAATTTGACCAGCTCTGGAGCAGGAACAGCCTGGGCAGTCTCTAGAAGGGGCCAGATTTTCCATGCAGGTTGTGAATTGACTCATTAAAACACATTAATTAGTCTGTGCAAAGTGGAAGCTGCTTGCAGGACTCTTCAACATAGTCCAAAATGCCCACCTGGAGCGCTTCTGTGCCAGTTAGTCAAACACATAACTGCAAAGGCAGCTTGACTTCAGTCACCTTATTTCAAGTTGGTCCATTGTCTCATCTAGGCAGATGGCTAGCTGGGGAGTAGCTAGACCACCCAGGGAATTAATGGCGATATGTGGTGGGTGTTGCATAGGGGCACAGCTGTGCTACCCAACTGCACTGCAGTTATACCCATAGGAGAAGTTTGAATTTCATGCTTGTGACTTCAGTTCTGTAGTTCTTGCCACAGAGTCATGCATGTAGGAGAAAACAGTCCTAGCTTGGCACCTGCATTCCTTACAAACTCAGAAAAGCTGGTGTGAGCACTGATACTGTGAGACACTGAGGCTGGGAGTGCCAGAAAAGAAAACCTGACAAGCCAAAAGCAAGCCCTAGAAGAGAGGTAGACCTGTTAGGGTTGCCTGACCCTGCTAAAGGCAGAGTAATGAAACCTGGTTCAGACTAGTGACAGTTTGTGCTAGTGGCCCAAGTGAGAGACAGACCTTCTCTTCCTGACCCTGTGGCATCAGGCATTTGTTAGTTTGCTATTTTAAAGGCTCATCAGGGATGCGAGGTCTAACTCAAGGTTAGAGCCATCTAAGAGTGCTGCAGGAGGCAGGAGAGATTGGTGCCGTGGGGAATATTGTGGTGATTTCTTCCAGTAAAACAGGGAAGGTTGTCAAAGTGGGCTCCATATGCAGACTTACATAAGAAGATGAAGAAGTAGCTTGGTTACAGTCTAACAGAGTAGAAGCAAAGCTGAATAGCAGGGGAGTTTTCTGTTGTACTAGACAAACACGGAACATGATGTACCAGCTGGAAATTGAAGCATGACAAATTCAAATTATAGATAAGGTGTACGTTTTTAACAATGGAAGTAATCAACCTTTGGAACAACGTACAAGATATATATATATATAGATATAGATATATATATACACATGTGCAAAGATACTCTTTTAGTTGAAAATCTTTGTATCAGGATTGGAGACCTTTCTAAAAGCCGTGTTCCATTTTGACTACAAGTTATTGAGCTTGGTGCAGGAATTACTTGGTTTCATTTTGTGGTTTGTTCTGACTTTATACACATCTCAACATTAAATTCATGAATACTGATGGTATCTGACCAGATGCTGCAGGTTGGTATGAGAGGGAGATTTTGCTCTATGGATTCTGGTGTTGCACAATTAGTTCTTTCCAATACCCACTTCAGTCTTTTGGAAAGATGTCTTTTTTTTTGAGAATACTTTAATGTCTGTATAGGAGATACTGGAGTCTAGTCTGTAATGAATTAATTTTCTCAAAAAATTTTTCTGGAATGTTGTTGTTTTCTCTGATTCTCAATCCTGTGCACAGTGCATCTCGAATCTTTAGGTGAGGGAAGTTTATAATTAATAGTACCTATGGGACTAAAGAGTCGTCCTTCTCAACACTTCTCCTCCAGAAGACTATTGATTCTGTTTGCTATTTAAGACAAATTGTTCAGTCAAGTTCTATTCTCAGAATAATAACCAAGGTAAATTTTACACCCCACCCCACCCCAATTTTTTAAATAATGCTTGTACATTATTTTATTTATTAATGCATCATTTTTCTTTAATGCAAAACTGGCTAAATTGAACCCATTTATTGTAATGTTTCTGATTTTCTTTGAAGGTGTGTGAAAGAACAGACACCTAACAAGATGTAAAATATTACAAAAGGTGCTAAATATATTTTTCTGTTTTTACAGGCTAAAGCCTATCTAAAGATAGCTATGGAAATAGTAAGACGACTGCCAGTACCTCCTGCTTGAAGTGTTTATCACTGAAACTTACCAAAAAAGCGATCTTTTGGTGCGACCAATGCAGACGAGTCCGACCTAATTATATGGATGCCATATCTAAGAAGGTTTTTTTATGAGTTAATTGTGATATTCAGTTTTTCAAATCATTGTTTGGCCATGTACAAATGGACTGAAGCATGCAAAAGATGGTAGACAGCGTTTAACTGCTGGATTGTAACATCATCAAGCAAGAAGGGATGAAGTACGTTTTTCACATATGTACTGTTTTAAGGTCAAGAATTAAAACCAGCCACTCCAGCCAAGCAGAATGATGAGAGGGATGCCAAGGCATAAGTCCTACTTAAAAAATGACAGTTGCAATACTCTTAATTTCTGTCAGTTTTGGTTCAGTTTTGGTTAACTACCAAGTTGACCTTAAGTTCTGCAGATTTTAAGAAGCAAATTTAGTTATGTAACTGCAGTACTTTTGTGTTCATCTTCAAAGAAAATTTAAAAAATTCCACGTATACTCTGAATTCTTGTGATGGATCATGAGCAAATTCATTTATTATTGGATAATGTTCGATCATGAGGCAATTCACAGTTTAGTGGAGAATGGATTACATGACCCTGAGGCTTATTTCCTGAGTCCTTTTCATTGTAATGGACCCAGACAGAAGACTAGGTAACCAAGGTCTTCACTGAAAATCAGGTATTGTGCCCAAGCTTAGTCTGCCAGGGGATGCAAATGATCAAGATAAATTAAATTTATCATTGCATATTCCTATTACAGTGGAGCAACTTGGAATTTGAATATAAAGGTGAATTTGTGAAGTAAAAAAAAATTTGGTCTTCAAATTGTGTGGCCTTCTATTTTTTCATTACCTTACATTTCTGCAATCTTTATTTTTGTGTTGGTGTGTGGAAGTGGAAGAATATGCCTTCAGGGAATGAGTTTCCATTTACAGTTAGATGTTTGAGTTGACGTTTAGGCTTTTTCATTTACATAATCAAGTATGGGTATCTTATACATCTTAACTGTACCATACTGGGAATTTAACCATACTAGGGAGTTCTGCTGTTGACCTCTGTGGGACCAAGAATTTCCTGGTAGTCCAAATAATTGTTCATGATTTTGGATGTAGCTGTTTTTTCTTACTGAACTAATACAACATAAAAAGTTGGTATACATTTACATTAAGAATATTTAAGTAATACGTACCGAGAATTTACATGTGACGGCTAGACACAAATATGGGCTGAATTTCAAGCTTAGGTTATTTTGTAAACATGTAAATGTTATAGTCCAAAACTTGAATTTTTGCTTCAAGTCAGTCTCTGAATCTCCCTGCCCACACCCTGCCTCATGAGATCTCATACCAGTATTCAGCTTTTTCAGAAGCATATTATCATAGACCTATAGAATTGACACAAATATTCACTTCCTTTTAGTTGTCTAATATATCTTACAAAAATTAAAGCTGGCTTAGTGTTCTGCCCTTTCATATTTTATTGATAACTTAGTGGGGTTTTTTAAATTGAGCTTTATCTCTACACATAATATGTAAAGCAGAAGTGAATAAATAATGTGATTCTTGATATGTATATCTGTAAGTAATCCTGTGGTTTTGGCATAGCATAATCATAAATTTCAGTGGAAAAACTGGGATTCTGACTGGTTTTTATCAAATGACTGTGATACTTTATGAACTTTGGTGTTTATTATTTTTGTTCTGTTAAAAAAGAGTGTCTCTGACACCCAGTTCATGTTGAGACTGGGTGAACAATCCATATACAGCTTTAAGATTGTTTGTTTTCCATTTCTTTTCTTTCTCATTATTTCTTGGGTTAGTTGAGGGATGAAATTTTCTTATATTTTTACTCCTTTTTGCTTTTTCTTCCCCTTTTAATTAAGTATTACAGTTTTCATCTGTTGAATATTTTACCTGCAGAACTATTTCGAATGCCTTTATCAAGAAACTGATTATAATGATAGCTTATATATAGCTTCTTAGCCAATCTGAAAATTTAATTAATACTTCTGTGGAAGGATTGCACAATGTAGTAGGTGAAACGGAATTTATTGATTTAAAATTTTAATTGAAAAAAATTAAAAAAACAATTGTACAGAGTAGATAGGATATCTCTGCATTTAAGGATAGTGGTGCTCAAACCAAATTTAAATTGAGAGCCTCTTTGATTTACTTTCCTCATTCTCATGAGTGAAAAAGTATTTCCCATCCTTCCTCCTGCAAAGGAACTGAAGAGCATTGGCACAGTGTTATTGCTACTTAATGTTATAAAACACATACTCATTTTCTTTTTTTGTTATACTGTATACTGTTAAATACATATTAATGAATTCTAGTCAACATACTAGATTTGACATTGTAGTTCATTAAATCCCTCATGTAAGTTATTGGATTGGGAGTGGTGGTGGTTGGATCAGTCAGAGGTTGAGCAGGAGACAGTGGCATTTAACCATAGTTTGTAAATATAGATTATAGACTTGACACATGGTGGTGTTTGCTCTTTTCCACTCCAATATTTTACTTTCATTTCTGTGATATTTCCTAGTGTACTAGTGCATTTTATCTAAAAATGCTAATCCTAACAATAGGACCTGGCTTTCCTGAGCTGTATGGATGGGTAGGTGCTCTTTGCTCAGGAGCAATGGAGACTTACTGCAAAATTACTGTGATCACGGGGTACCACCACAGAATTATTAAAAGTCTGTAGTGCTGTAAGCTGCAGTTACATGCTGCAAAATCCCACAGAGGAAGAGAAAGAAAGAGTAAGGCTGGGGAGGCATGGAGCCAAGCAGGGAGGAGTGGGGACAGACGCGAATATCAGTCCCAGGTTATCTCCTGTGTAGGTTAAGAGCAAGATTCTGATGATCACCTTGCATCACTGTCAGAGTTATTTTTGTTTTCACAACACGAGCCTTTGTATAGTGACCACAGTTGTTTGCAGATAATTCCTGTTGTTTCTTGGGTGAGGAGCCATATGGGCTGTGCCTTAACACAGTGCATTTCATGGCTCTCAGAAGTTTCAGTTTTGACAATACTGAAGCTGAAAGAGGATACAGAATTGTTTGTGTCAGTGAAGTATTTTGCTATAAAGTTTTTACTGATGTGTTCATGTCATTGTGAACTGTTTAGCCTTCGAGACTATGGTTTGTACAATCCTTCAGGTGTTACATTACACAAAACAAAATAATTTCTAATTGTTATTTGAAGTTATGAGAGAGAAGTAGTTTGCAAATCAGTTTATCTCTACTAATTCAATTTGAGCTTAAACTACCTGCCATTTTAGCTGTTCAACACCATGATCACCAGTCAGAAGTAAGTGATGCACAGAAAGTGTGTCAGACGCAGGTCATCTTCAGTATATTAACAAAAAAAATTAGTAACTCTAAACTCACTTCGAGTCACTTGGACTCACTTGGATCCAATGCACCAGGTGAATCCCCCCATAATATCTTTCCATTGGTAAGTATATGGTTTTCACCTGGACCTACTCAAACTCCTTGATGGGTTTCTCCTGTTTGTGGCGCTGTTAGTGCCGATTAGAGCAGGCTGTGATCCGAGGCAGGTGCTGCATACTGGTTTGTTGGTAAACTTTGTTCAGACTATTATTGGGGCCCCTAATGTAAACCAAAGACTGCAGTCAAGGTGGGAAAAAAGGGAGTAAAGAAGGGATGAGACCCTGCCGTAATATTCAGCTTGCAGGTTCAAGAACATATGTGGGAGAAAAACAGAAGAGCAGCAACAAGAAAGGAACTCTTCTGTTGCTTAGGTGAAAGATGAAAGAGCTGTGAGAGACTCTGCAGGCTACAGAACTGACTGCAAAGGCTAAGGCACCAGAGATGCTGTGCGACAATATAAAGGGGATTTTGGTACTTAATTCATCTGTGTAAAGCTTCTGTCAGAGCATCCCCAACCCCAAGACTGGCACATGAGCTCCGTATCTGAGTCCCCAAGTTGCAGGTACCGCTTCTGTCCTTCCAGGTATCATTAGTGGGGGCAGAATCTCCATGCTTACTTTTCCTGCAGTACTTGCTCAAGGTGCAAGAAACTTGTTCTATGCCTGGCTTTGGCTGAGGGGATCCAAATTCATAGATCCTAAACTTAGGGGAGGTTCTCAGCCACCGGGTTTAGTCTTTACTAAGGACCATCAAGGAGTGCTCATCACTTCCTCTATTGCTGTAGTGCTTGTGGAAGAAATAAGGAACATAGTCCTAATCACAGCTAAATATTTTTTAGCCTAATATCTTGGGCTGGACTTTTATCCTTGCTCCCAGTCTTATTGATGACTTTTACCTAATGAGTTTGCGAATAGAATGATCAATCCTTAGAATAACGTCTGTCACTTTAGCTGCTTACAGATGAGAAAAGGCTCTGGGGTTCTGCTTTTGGATTTTGATACCCAAATGTCATTTTAGTTTCTCATGGCCGCATCTGGGCCTATATTGTGTTTTCATTTTTATGTACCAGGAATGCTTCCTAGCAGAGATGGTTAGGGGAAAAGGCTTCTGCTTAAGGACGCTTGACAATAGGATGAATCTGAATTGCTGATTTAATTTCAGAATTGACTTTTAATGGCAGGAGTTATAACAATTATATTTTATTTTGGCAGCATATCAGCCAAGGCACTGGTATGTCAGCCACATATCACAGAAACACAGCAAAAGAAAAAAAATCATTCCAAAAGTAGTTTTCAGCCTAAATTTAAGACTTATCTTTTTTTTTTACGGGCTCTGTTTTACATTATAAAGATACTAAGTCTGAAGAACAGGTATATTCAAAGGTCTGTATTTTTCCATTATCTTCACATATTCAGGGAGGCTTTCTTTTTTTTTTTTTTTTCCCAGCAAGAAGAGGACAGGCACAGCTTGTCATACGCACCTATTCCTCTCAGTTTCTCTATTTGTATGAGTCTGGATCTGAACACCCACTTTAATCAACGCAAATAAGTGACTTCTTTGTAGTACATGAGTCTTCAAATAAGCTAGTGGGGGGGAAGAACATCTGTTGTCCTTTAACACTGTTTTGAGGGTTTACAGATTATTTAAAGTGTTTTCACTCATACCACTGGGATTTTCTAAAACTTCTGTTATTTCCTGTGGTCCAGAGGTTTTCTCTTTTCTATGAGAGAGAGACAGGAGACTCCCCACACTTGCCTCCCCCATGTATGCTTCCTGTTACTAAACAAGGTCTATTTTAAGAATACAGATTTCTGGTTACTTCTGAAAAGTGTTCCTTTATTTATAATGACTTTCTAATGTTAGTTATGAGTACTTTTGGTTTTTACTTTCAGGGATTTTTTAAAAATATATTAATATTTAAGGAATACTATAATTTTTTTTTAAAGCCCAGTTTGGCTGCATACTTGGGAGAAATAAACAGGGTGAGAAACTGTCTTACTAAGCCAAACCCATATTCTGTAGATTTAATTTCAGAATGTTCATCCAGCATGTAAATATTGCAAATATTTTTACATCTCATTAAGGGAAACTGTTAAAATGAATAAAAGTTCAGGAGCCTGAACACTTTCCTGCTCCGCAATAAGCATTTTGAGGATGGCGTGGGATCTGTCTGTAGTCTGGTCAGACAGGCCAGGGTGAGTTTATGTGTTGTTTTATCTGCTGAATCAGGAAGTTTCTACATGTCTCTCTTCAGAGGAGGAATTTCCATGTATAAACGGGCTTTTGTCTATGATACCTTGAGGCCTCTAATTAATTACATTTCAGATGGAGTCAGGAGGATTTAGGTTCACACTCCCCACTTCCTCCCTGCACTATAATAGGACCTAATGGCTATTTTGGAGAGTTACTTTTTAAAACAAGTGTTAAAAGGCTGGGAAAATGTGCCTCCGTAAGCATCCAGGCTTTGAAAACTTAGTCTAATAAACCCACATTTATTTGCGAGTGCCAGCTCTACTGGCATCTCTTTTGTAATGCCTTAATATCCTAAGCTTTTAGGAAGCCTGTGAATCTGTTGCTTGTTTGCACGTTTATATAAATGCGTGTTTTACAAATGCATTTCTTATTAACACAGACTGCTGCTTCACTTTCAGCTTGATTTCTCTGCAGTGTAAATAAAACCCTTTTTCTAAAGCAGTTTTCCTTGACTATGGGTAACACATCTAGAAAGTTATTCCTCTAGAGAAAGAAATGACAGGGCTGCTTGATGCCTTTTTCCCTGTTGGATTAATACAGGAAATTGTAATCACTGTCTTGGTGAATGTTGTTGGTTTTATTACCCTGATGGGAAATATATCTTCACTAATACAAAATGAAACTTCTGATAAAATGCCTTTTAATTATTAAGAGCTTGTAGCTCATGAACATTGAAAACAGTGGGCACTAGAGTAATTTATTTAAAATATTTCTATTTTTACACTTTTAAAATAAGGTTTTTTAAGAACTCAGTAGTAATAAAGACATTTGGACAATTTGGATTGCTTTCCACTACTTGAAAAGGTCTGCCATTTTCACAAAGAATATGACTCAGAAAAGTATTATTCACCATCAGTGCCTGTGTACAGAATTCTGTATGTGAATCTGCAGTAGCAGGTGACAGGAGGTAAGAGGGATGACGTGCCAGTATTTGCCTGGAATGACCTCATGCCAGGAAGCAATAAGAATCTGTTTGGCACAGCAAAAATACAAGCAGAATTACATTTTTAGTGAAGGCACATGGGTCAGGGCAAAGCAGGGGATATCTCATTAGTTTGTAAATGTGACTGGCATATGAAAGGAAATACAACATTCATACTGTCAGAAGTAACGCTGGGAATGTATCTGTCCTACTTCTGCTGAAGATGTGCAGTTGGGGAATATGTGACCTGGGATGCTTGGCACCTCGGGGGCATGATCTTCAGAAAAGTAGCAGGACATAATTATCAGATAACTGCAGATCACCGGGAGTCCTCATTTATGACACAATTTCTGCATGTAAGGGAAACTATCAAAAAACATATTTACAAAATAATAGTTGAAAACAGTTGCCACAGATGTTACTTGAGAAACTGGACTCCTCAATTCTTGGTCAGTCAGTGTTATGTCTGAGAACATGTCATCCCAGGGTGGTTTTTTATTAACGTTAGCATTTTAGCTGTCTTTACCTCGGGAGCTGAAGTTGAATACAAGAGCAAGATATATAATCACTGTAAAGTACTATTCCTGACACTTGGGTGATACCAACAACCAAGGACGTATTTTGAATACCCTACTGGGTTACTGTACCAGAGCTTAACATACAGTAACCTGAAGTTTCATCTTATTCCAGTCATTTTTTTCTATACAAAGTGTTTCACATTTCCTTCTCCAGCACTTCACTACTATTGGTTGATCAGATAAAAAGATTTATGTGCAGGCGCTCCTACAGGGAATTTCATGCTTTGAAGATGATATAATTTTCTTCAAAACAAGATGATGAATGATGACATTGTTCTTTGTTTTCTGTTTAGTTTTTAGGAACTATAGTCACCATAATATAAGATACCAATTGGACATAATTTTGGATAGTCAGATTGAAATTATTCTAACCAAGCATTAATTGTGTCTTGAGAATACAGACTAGCAACCTTATCTTCGTTGGCATGGGAACAGTAATGAACTGTCGCAGATAAAATGCAAAGGACATCTGAGAAGTGCATGAATTAATTGTCACAGTGAAGAATCATGAAAACATACCTGTTGAACCCAGATTTCTGATGCAGCATGCGCTGACACTGCAGGAGCCACCAGCATTCAAACAGTGCCACAGATGTGTTTGCCTCCTAGGTGAACTCCAGACTCTTTCTGTGATTTGCTTTTGAGAAAAGTCACACCCTAAACTGTGTCAGCATTGAACCTTTAGACTGTACATTTGCATGTCCCTAACACGGGAAGTGACTCACCAGAATGTTTATTCTTCGCACTGTGATCTACTCTCTCCAGGAAGACTGAGATCTATTTACTCCGTAATGTATCAGTGCTTCTTATCAGACTGTATGATGTCCCTGCCACGGCTGGCACTGGTCACTATTAGTAGCTGGTATTCTGTTTGTAGGACAGTTGCCCTGTGTAAGACTTGGGAACCGTGTTCTTCAATTGCACCTGGCAGTTGTTATGGGCTGTGAGGATTGCTTTGATTTACTTTCCATTTGAGTAATGCTGCGTTACTTGTAGGCAATGTGTGGCCCTGTAATTTTAAAGTTTTACCCTTCACAAGATAAAATCCTGAACCAAGAGTGACCCTCCAGCAAACACCTTACCCTTGTAACTCCACTGCTTTGGGAAGAGCTCCGCATAGGCACTGGGAGAGTATGGCAGAGATGTCTACTCTCCTGTTTGCTACGAAGGACTTATTTGGGCTTGTTGGGACACAGAGATAGTTGAGGATCAATAAAATGGTATGAGGAAATAGTCTGAACATGAAACAAGTAAGGAAGGAGACTTGAAGGAAAGCTAGAACCTCTCTACTGTTTTTCTAGCCTTCGAGGAAGACCCCTCTTGTAGCATTGTAGATTAACAGTTTTAAGTCACATGGCTTTGATAAACTGTATTTTTACTATTTATGTTATTGTAATCTTAAAAGATAACTGGGCTTTCTGTGCCCATTTCATCAGTATCTATGTGACATATTACCCTTCAACTATGTTGACTATATCCTGATATTTTTTGAATCATCATACTCTGGTTGCCTTTTAACACACTGATCACCGATGATTTTAGTAATATTACTTACTACATTACTTTGTAAAATAGATAGTTATTTCTCCCATATATATGTTATGAAAATGCCCAATTTTGCTTTCGTGCATTGCATGCAGTAACTCTCCTGATCTCCACAGGGTCTCAACTACAAAAATAGGAGAAGGGATAGGAGAAGGTTGGTTTTGGTTTAAATAATTGTGTTTTGAAAAAATCTTTATTATCTTAACATGTGCTTGTCAAGCAATATTTAGAGCAAAATGTGAAGACATTTCTAACTAACAGTTGTATTGTTCTCCAAGTCCTTTTGAACGTGTTATTCATAATCTTTAAAGAGCTGTTTTTTAAAAGTGGCTTTTTAATGTGTTCAGCTAAGAAACAAAACTCAGAAAACTGTTTACAATTTAGTTTTATGGTTTCTGATGAGGCATATGAAATGCACATTTTTTAGAACCTCTGCTCTCCAGCTTAGTGCCACTAGCATACGAAATAATAGAGCCTGGCATCTATGGAGAAGTGGTCAAGTTAAAATGCCAGGAGGATGGTTTATTGTTTGCATTGTAACACAGAGAAGGTAAGAAGTTGCCTGCATCCCAAAGCCAAGCTCTAAGGGTAGTGGTCTCTCTGCAAATTAGAAATATGACTTCTAATCCCTAGTTGTACAAAAGAATTCCTTTCACTCCTGTGATGTGTTGCGGAGAACCAGATCACTGTCTGTCTGTAGGAGGCCAGTTAACAGCTCGACAAGACTGGCAGCAGTGAAGTTTCCTAGCAGTGACTGCCTTACTCTTCAAGAGGATTATTGCATTTTGATTTAGATCAATTTATTGGTGTTACTGTACACAAACAATTTGATTCAACCCTTGAAATTGCTGAATGTTGACCTCCAGGGATTTTGTCCCACAAGACACCAAAGACTCTAATTTGGCAGGTTGACTGACCTCCAGTCTGAGGCGCACAGCTCTGCTTATGCATGGGAGAAGCATGCAGTGCAGAAGTTGCACTGATTCATTGTCTCTTCCAGAAAACCTCTGCCTGTCTCACTTCAAGCCTTGCTTCCCCCAAGGGAGTTTTGAGCATTCATGCTCTTTAATGAGCTACGCTGGAAGACACTCTTGTGAAGCAGCAATTCCACAAGAGCAGAAATACTGTCAAAGCTAATTCATCCTGGAGCTTGTATTAACTGCTCATTACCAGTGTTTGTCATTATGTTTTCTTCAGCTGTTGTTTGGGTGTAAGCAATGTCAAGTGATCTGACAACAGCAGAAAATCACACTGCTTTCAGAGGGTTAGATGCAGTATTTCTAGCAGTTAGCAATCATCTGCAGACTAGCATCTCTTTGTGGGGGACACTTGCGCTACAAACCGATCCGGATTTCAGCCTGATGGTGCCATTTGCTGTGGTACCAGGGTTGCTATTGCGGTTGTGCGGCGCTGCCGATTTACCCAGCTCCCTGCAACGCGATGCTCTGCGCCGGGCCCCCAGCAGCTGCTGCCTCGGGGCGCTCCCGTGCAGCGGTTCTCATAGTCCTGCCAGAGGGACGCTCATTTGGGCTGCAAAACACTGCGTGTATGTTGGTGTTTGTAATACACACCCAGGAGCGACAGTCTTCCTTGCATTAAGGATCTCAAACCGCTAACTCCCTCTGTAAAGGGGAAAATCAGCCCCCTTTCTTGGTATGGGAGATTTTCACAACCAAGTGACCCCTTGTGAGAGAGAGTAGCCTGCAGGAATGCAGGCACCAGCCCCGGGGCTCAGTGATGGGCTGAGCAAGGCTCGTCTCCTAGAGCCCGAGATCAGGGCACAGCCTGCTGCTTCCTAATGGATTTCACCCTTTAAGTCTCTGTGGGTTATAGATCAAATCCAGGTGTTACAGATTGCTTTTACACCCTGCCCAGCACTGCTTGCCTGTTCCTTGGGATTGCATGTCAGGTGTGATCTGCTTGGGTGCCACACCCGTGGAAGGGGAAGGCGATGGCAGTTTTCATCAAGGGACAAAGCTCTGCGTGCATCAGGCGAGTCCTGGGACTGCATGGAAATACAGACAGCAGAGGTGCACGTGAGTCTGTGTGTGTTTGCAAACTAACTTCAGGTTTTGTTTAAAGAAAAATGTCCTGTAGAAGTGTGGTTTTCACTAGGAGACAAAGAAGCGGGGGAACAGAAGTGGGAGAGTTGTGGGTGCATAGGGAAGCTCTCGTATGTGTAACTAAGGCAATAATTCTCCAATTCAGAAATTCGACCTAGGTTCTCTCTTCCAAAGAGAAACATCATGTTATTTTCTTATGACTCTGAGAATCGCCCTTTCTGACATAAATTCTCAGACCAAGGGGATGAATCTTCTCATAACTTTTTTCTTGCTATTTTGTTTGGGGATGAAATAACAGCCTTTACAAATCTAAAAGAAAGTAAGTGGCTTGGGGCCAGATTTTTTACCCCTGTGATTCATTCTGCATTACGAAGAGCGTACAGATCTCGAATATGTTTAGCTGTTGTGTCATGTAGAGTCACCTTTTTAACATGAGATTAAAGTCCCGGTGCCAACCTCTTTAGCAGTTTTGCGGTAGGATGACTACTGTTGCCTAGACCTTGTGTTCCATCAACAAGGTTGTTTCTTTAAGTGGCTGTAAAAAAAAATGAAACATAGCTGTGATTATCTAATTATCTTTGAGAGGAATAGGATTAGAAAAACATTATATTTGTTAGAAATTTGCTGAATTGTTTCCTTGCAACTAACCACATGAAACATGTAAACTGCATCCACAGAGAGACAGATACAAGAAAAACGAGAACTTCTTTTCATAAGAATTTTCCCCCACCAAAAGTCAGTGACTTTCTTTTCACTGACTTCTTTTTTTCTTTTATTATTTTAGAAGAAACCCCAAACCTCCTTGGTTCTTACCTTTTTCTGTTTTCTTTAAATGGCTCAGTTGTTCAATAGAGAACACTGAGGTAGGTCTTAGGTGTAAGTTCTAAATAGCAGGAGGTTTTGGAGCCAGCAGCAGCATTCGGGTGAAGACTTTCAGAATGTACAAATCCAAGCAGTATAGCCTTTTGAGGTAGATTACATTAATTTAGTACTTCACAAAAAAAATACCCTTTTCTCAGCTTTATCTTATGTTCCTTGAACATTTTATAATTAATGTCTACCCATACAATGTTAAGTTTTTTTCAAGACATTTATTTATTCTGCTAAAATATATATACATTTTTCTTCGCCTTTTGAGAACAGAATTGGTAATTTAAGGCTTTGATTTTCAAATTGGGATGAATTGAAGCTTATTTTGTAAGGTTTTTATTCCAAATTTTAACATGTTGTATACTGGTCATTGTTAAAATTATTTCTGCAGTTCCTATTATGTGCGTGAATTTGGAAGGCTTTGACAAATATAAATAGGTGTGCAATTACTTTAGATCTTTTGCTGAATATATAATGATAGGATATATACCACATACAATTGATTCTAAATCCAACTAATTGATTGTGACTGTGTTTTGGTAATGTTCTCTTCTAAAGCATACAATTTATGTTTCAGGATATGCTGCAATTTACATTTATAGCAACATTATTTTCACTCAGCTTATGCTAATATCGGAATTTCAAAAGAGAGACCAATTTTACCCCCATTTTACAGCACAGTTGGTGTGGCTAGGTCAAGTACTGCAGTATATACTGAAGAAGAGATTTGCCTTGCAACCTCTGGGTTTCATTGTCTAGTTTTGAGATGGCTTGATCAGATGCCCCTGGAGTCTTCCCCTGAGATCTACAAAACAAATAGTTTTGTCACAAATGTTAACAGCAGAGTCAAGGAAACTCGGTAGATGTGTCGTCTGAGAAATCCGCTCTGTTATATTGCTAAAAACAAAATCAAGGGGATGGCATACATCACAGCTTGGATTAGGTAGCTGTCAGCAGGAGGAGGAAATTTGGACTTTAGCCCAATTTTGTAATGTTAACTTCATTCCTTCTGTGTATTTTTTTTTAATCTCAGTCCCTGATACAACTACCTTAAATACAGTTTGTACAAAGATATAATTTTCAGTTGCATCCTGAATACTTGTTGCTGGCATACCTAGAAGGCGTAATTTTTCTACAGAAAATACCCACGTACTCAGATTTGGTATACGAAAGAATCCCTGCTCCAGGAAACAAACAGGCCTGAACTAACTGAATGCCTGTGAAGAGATGTAAACCTGTCTCTAGGAGGGGATGCAAACCGCACTCCCCAAACTATTTGGAAGCTGCTTCAGTCCAGATCCCTCCGTGCCTAGAATTTCAGCATACCTACAACAATAAGGCATTTGTGTAGCTACCTTCGTGTAAGGACACAATACTTGGTGCGTTCATTTATGTATTGTGCCTAGTAATACTTCACTGAAACCTGTATACTTTCTTTCTTACTTCGCATATAGACCTGCTGTTAAACATCTATACTGAATGCCTGCACTTAGGCATTGCTGGTGTTACTGCCTGCACCCGCCTGCAGGGGAAGTTCCTGCTGTCCCTCACGCTCCTCTTTGGTAACCCTGACTTTGTTTGGGGGAACAATATGTACTTCCAAAAGAGCTGTAATATAAGAGATACCTTCTTCAGCTCTTATGCTAAAATAACCAAATGAAAGCCTTACCTCAACGTTTTTTAATTTGACTATCTTGTTCCTTTAGATGGGAACACTTTTCTTTCTCTTTACCACCATAACTCTGCTATGCCAAGAAATAGTAAAAGAGGAAAAAAGTTTGTGATTTAATATTGCTTTCATAGAACAATTAAAATACTTTTTCTGTTAAAATGGTATTACTTATATCGATTCAGCTGTCTGGATATGACTGATGTAAGGATGGAAATGCATTTTTATAGAATAGGGGGCTACCAAGCATTTGGAAAATGGTGTGTGGAAATCACTTTTAAAGAGGAAAGGTCATCCTGAATGCATATGAATAAATACTGCCAGATATTCTTTAAGAACAATAGGTGACTATCCATCACTTCTATTTCAGAATTGCTTGGCACGACCTTATTCTAATATTTTCCCTATGCAAACAAACATCTAAAAATGCTTCTGCTTATGTTTATTAGCATAAACACCTTCAACAACACATTGAAAGTGACTTTACATCTAGTTGCCTTGTAATTTATTAATAACCACATGCTGTTTAATAAATAATTACTGTTTGTAAAAACATTAAGAATTTATGTTTGAGGGTGGGTTTTTTTTTCTTTTAGAGAAGTGAGGAAATAATTTGAGTTTGATTTTTTTTTTTTTTTCCTCTTTGTATCAGTTGTAGATACCTATATTTTCTATCAACATACCAGGTAGCGCACAAAAGGGGAGACTGCAATGGTCAAGGAAAAAAATCTTTTCAATACAATGAGACAATGAAATGCTGAACAGGGAACCCAACCCTGGAAGGTCATCATTGACTGTGAATAATTTAAAGAAGCAAAACCAGTACTCAGTTTTGCTTTATGATTTTGCATTAGAATGATGGCCTTAGCCTGCAACAGTCCAGTCATCCAAATTTTTTCTGATGGCTGTTACTGATTATTTTTTCTTTTTCCATACCGAGATGTGGTTAGTTAGAGCTTACGTTTTTACCACTTAGATTTGTGTTTCAAGGTTACTCTTGTGGCTTGGAGCTTTGACGAGCTAGTTATAATCTCTCTGTTTCCAATATGCTTTTATGCATGATATACCTCCTTATATGCATGGCATACCCACTAAAGAAATTATAATTATCAAGCTGGCACAGTCTGTGTATGGTCTGTCAGGGCATCTGGACATTTGCTGAGTATTGATTTTTCTGCACAATGTGAATTAATGAAAAATTTCAAATCCTGAAGTCTCTTCTCTGACCTACTGCTTTAATAAGCATTGCAGAAGGATTATTGTCAAAATAGGGATCTCAGTGATTGATAAAGGAGCCAACCATGTGAGTTCTTGGTGTATTTGCACAAGTTGGGATGATTAAAGCTAAGCAAGAGATGAGAAATGGCAGGGAAGTGCAAAACACTGTTTTATCCAACTTGAAACTAGATGACTTCAGACACCAGAAGGTTCCTCCCCTGTGGCAGCTTTCAAACAGCCCTCACAGACTTGAGCTGGCACCAGCTGATGCTATAAAGAGAGAATTCTGTCATCACTGGCCTTTTCTGGCTTTATTTCCAGGGGAGAAAGAGGTCGGAGTGGCTAAAATAAAGTCAGCATACAGTCTCAGAAAAGTTAATATTTCAGAACATGTCTTATATTTCTTGATGTGACCTCCAGTTCTAGGCAAACAAAAATGAAGGTGAGAACAGAAAGTCAAGAACTAATATTGACTCGGAGTGATCCCAAGTTCAGTACTGCCAAAACTGAATTTGTAAACCATCAGGCTCTATAAAACTCATGATCTGCTTGGGTAGAACTAAAAAACCAACCAACCAACCAACCCACCCACCCTTTTTATGTGCCTGTGGTTTTTTGAGACTCTATTTGAGACTGTATTCACAGGTTTCTGCAACTGTGGAGAGTAGAACCTTACTATTTTGTGTTAGTGGAAATTAGCATAATAAAATCCCAGAGCTGCAGTATACGGGGAAAAAAAATTACGAGTATTTTAATGAAATTGTGGAAGATGGCAAAATTGTGGGTTGTGGAGTTATGGAGCAAAACTCTATTGCTGTTAAATTATTGCTTAGGTGCTGAAAGAAAGGTTTAGCTTTCTGTGGCCCTATTTTAGTACAGTTGCTGTGGCCACTGGATGAATAAGGTTGTAAATAGGACTAATCGATGAAAGGAAATCTTGTGGCAGCAAACAGACAGTGGCTGCAGTGTGACAAACTATCAGTATTAAGTGAATGAAGATCTCGGGCAGAATGACTCTTTGAAGGAGCTCGCCTATCTCCTGAATTGGATGGACCACTGTGAAAAAACAAGGGACTCTGCTGGATGCAAACATCCTCCTCCCCTCTGACATCAGACAAACACAGAGAATTGCTCTCCTGGCATACCAACCCTTACTGCACGCTGTTCAGTTACTTTTGTAGGCAGCCCAGACCTGCACTGGTGGGTGGATGTGGGTGTTGCAGGAGTACCAGGCAGGACCAGGATGCTGGATGGGTGGTGGTTCTCAGGGCTGCATCTCACTTCCTCGTGATAGTGGAATGAAATGGCTAGTGAGGACTCTATGCAATAACCTAATTGCTCTTATTTCTGCTCTTTGGTACCAAGCACATCCCTGCATGTAACACTGAGACTGAAATAAGCTGTACCTCTGATGTGTAAGACACCAGGTCAGCTGGTTGGGAACCTTCTGAAAAAATAGCATTTCATGAGTAAGTGGTGACTGAATAAAACCAAGTCTTCACATGTTAGTTTCTATTTCGCCTCCTTCCTTCTAGCCCCTGTTCTCCCCTCCTTCCTACCTTCTTATCCCTTTTGTTCCTCCAGTTAACAGTGCTGCAATCTTCCCATGCCTATAGCATCACTTAGTCCAAGTTGCCTGACTGGCATCAGGTGTTCAGAGATCCAGGAAGTAAAACCTACTCTGAGACCTAGAAGTTACTTTACGTGGTTTACATACAACCGTGGTGTCTTTTTTTCTTGTTTGTCCATGTAAATTTTTTTTTTAATTGAATATATTTACAAGCAGGCTTGCTGCCATTGTTTCTCCAGTCCTGGACCCTTCTTCTGTTGGGCTTGTAAAGATTTTAAATTTTTTAAAAATTAAATTTGATTATATGTTAATAAATTCTGCTGAGCTTTTTACCTTCTTTTAGAATCCTTCATCTTGATGGTGCTCCTCATATTCAGGCATTGTCTCAAATGTGCATAAGCAGCCTAAGAGGGGAAGAGGTGACTGATCCATGTGAATTTATTTTTTTGACTTTTTGTTCAGGGTTTTTCTTCATATGTAATGCATTCCTATTCATGCTTCCTCTCGCTTTCTTTTTCCCTGGTCTGATGAAAGAGTGCTGGCACAAAGAGCTCCTCAGTAACAACAGCCTTTGTGTGTGGTGAAGGGCAAAGAGGTGAGATATTCCCATCCAGGATAGAGGGAGAGATGAAAAGGACACACAAGGAAGCATATTCACAGCATGAGCATTAATAACTGGTGTCTGCTAAACATCTAAAGGTTGGTGTTTCTGGCCAAGTAAAATGTCTTGATCACAGTTGCCAAGGGAGTCAGTTTCTACATAAATTCAGAGGTATGGCCCAAAATTGCTGCTTGTAGCAAGTGACAGTTCTTAAAGTCGGATTCCTGCACTGTTCGTGTGTCAGGTGTCCCTTCCACGCTGAGAGCCCAGGGTGAATGGCTGTTCACACACACTCGGAAAGCACCAGTTTTTCAAATGTCCAGCTGGTTTCCATTTCCATTAGGCTTTGCTGCATCTAGCTTTGGCCATACTCGTTACATATCACCAGCCCCTGGGTGCTCCTCCATCACAGTACCCCAAGGGTTTCTGGAGATTTTTAAACTATTTAATGGATTGTGAGATAATGGATATTTGAAACACTGATCGGATCAGTGAGTAAAAGTTGGTTTGGGAGCTCAGAGCACCACTTGCTTTGTGGCTGTGAGGAGCAGTGCTGCTCCCCTCCTCAGCTCCCTTGCAGGTTGCGTCTGGGATGATATCCCTGTGGTGTTTTCAAACAGCCCCACAGCTGCTAAAAGCAGTGACCCAGAGCTGCACAGGGTGAGGAGAAAGGCACTGCTGTAACGACTTTGGGACTAAAGCGGGTGTTATGAGACTGGGTCATGATGCTCCCAATGGCGGTGGAAAGAGAAGCAGTGATGGAGAGAATCATCTCTTCACTCCAGTGTCCTTTAATAAACCATAATCCGCTTTGGAAGCTTATTTCTGTATGCTAATAGAATGGAATTCCGTTTCTGAAAAGTGTCACTATCCGCTCAGTGTGCAGACTTTTATACAGACTTTTATAGTGGAAAAAAAAAGTTCATAGCCTCTTTTACTCTAGTAATCGCTGCTGTTAATTAATAAGTCTTTGTTATCTCTAAATTGAAGTGATGCTGTGAGCTGCTCATGCTTGCTGCTTAGCTTTACTTAATTGTCCAGAGATTTGACTCAGCACTGACTAACCTAGATGCCAAGTCCATATTACGTTCCCCTGCTCTTAGGGGGCTGTTAGTTAGCAAGCTGCCCATTTAACGCTAAACACGTGGGAACTGCTGTGTAGTGTGAATATGCTGGCCCAGCAGACTTGTTTCAGTGCCAAAATGCTTCACAATCGGACATAATTTTTCAGTGTCATATTCCCTTTCAGGGAACTCTCCTGACATGTACAGGCTTTTGTTTTCTTCTTTCTGAATCACCATTAAGTGCTCAGAGATCCCGGAACTAAAACCTGCCCTGAGATTTTGTAGTGTTTTACATGGCTTGCACAATGCCTGGCTTCCCTTCCAACACAAGGTAGAAATGGCCATGAAAACTTTTAGTTGCCCCCTTCTCCCCTTTTCCTTTAGCTTCATAATGGCCTCTGAACTGTATTTCAGGTGATTATACTAGGAGCTGCGGGACTGAAATACAGGTGAAGTAAGATGAAAAAGAAATTAAGAAAAACTCTTAATTCTTTAGTTAGGGCAGATGGTCTCATGTGGCACGCTAACAGTGCGATGCTGTGAGTACGATACCCTAACACAAAATACAGCGCCCTACCCCTGTGAGTTGTAATTCACGGTGGGGTGTAACCAAGGAGTTTCCTACAGCTTGATCAGGTACCAACCTGTACATACAGGTATCTCAAGCTGTAAGTAACAGCAGTGCACTGTGAGGCTGCCTCAGCTCGAGGTGGTACTGTGTTGCAGTTGTGACAGACCAACAACATGAACAATGTGAAGTTTGAGGTGGAGAGAGTATCTTTTTGGGAAATCAACTAAAGGCCTGGAAAAAAGTGATCAAGCCCTCAACCCCAAATTTTGCCTTTGGGTTGGAAACAGAAGTTTCAGCATAAACTCAACATACTGTTGTTGCTGTACTGGTGTAGAACTGAAGAAACCCAAAAACTTGCCAAGCCTTTCCAACTGTACCAGTTGGCCTAGCAAAAGATGTTACCTCTACCTTTAAACTTTACAGGCATTGTGTTACTCCTTCTAGGAGCTTCACAATTAAAAGTTGTGGACTAACTTCACTGAAAGGAATGGTACTTCCTAGTGTCACTGGCACAATGGACTGGATCCAGTCTGTCACGATCCTTTGAAGCCTCTCAGGTGGGAGGAGGACAGAAGCAGGTGTATTTCCCACCAAGCTTTCAGAGAAGCTCAGCATTCTAGAAAGACCGAATTAATGTATTTTCTAGGCACTTTTCTGCGCTCCCTTCCCTCTCAGCACAATTCACTCTCCAGGCTGCAGTGGGCAGTTCAAGGGTAACAGTGAACTCCCCAGGGTCCTTGGTTATTGTTGGGTAAAGCCAGCTCTAGATCTTTATAAAAAACAAAGAGTGAACAAGTATGAAATAATAAAGTGAAAGGTGAGAACAGGGCATTGGTTGTATTGAATTATACCATCAATCATCACTTTTGCTCTCTTTTGTCAATTCTATTTTTATGGACACTATTAATAGCGCTCTCTCTAGATGCAGCATTGCATTGACCCGTAGCTTTGCTTACCTTTTTGTGGGGCTCTACTCTAGTGAAGCTTGCAGGAGCTTCCCTTCTCTTCAGTATTCGTCCCATCTTCATTTTGTTCCTCACTTGCTGAGGATGGAGCAGTACCCATTGTTGGTATTGTGCTCAGGCAGAATGAGGTCTGTCATTAAAAAAAAAAAAAGAGGGGGCATTTCTTTCCTTCCTGGAAGGCTCAGCAGCATTTTGAGATTTGGGCTTCAGTAGGGTAGTGAATGGAACTTGGTATTTTAAAACTAAGCAGAGTGCATAGTCCTTTCACAGTCCATGGTATCATGGATGATTGCACATTGTGCTCTTAGCAGTTTATTAGTCTGACGTTTCACTTGCTTTCACATTTTTGAATGGAGATTTCTGCATCCCCGACAGGCTAGGGAAACCCCAGAAACAGGCTTAGTATTACATATGGTTGGGAACTTTAGGATAGACCTCTTTTCTTTTGAAAAAATGCTTATTCATTGAAACTGAATGGTGCAGGGAACATCAATTTTGATGGAGGTTTTTTTGTACTTGCTTTTTGCTGTAGTTTATACAATTATATAACCCTGATTTTAGTTGGTACAAAATTAAATGGGAAAAAAAAAGGTTGAAAACAAGAATTAAATGTTTTGATTTACTGGATTTTTAATGCTGCTTTGTGGGTAATTCCAATTTTTCAGCCCGCTCTGGTATGAAACAATTTTTGCAATGTCAGCAGTTCATGCAAGAGACATTTTGAAATTTGACCAGCACTGTGTGCTGAGCTGCATTGCTCGTCCTTCTCTTTCCAGCTGGATGTGCTGTGGTCAGTGGTGTGACCTGTTAGGAATCATTAGAAAGGTTATCTAAGCATCAGCCTGGAGAAAAGAGTGTGGCAGCAGCAAGCAACTTCTGCTGATGACTAGCAGAAAAGATGCCTAGCTAATGGAAGGCAAATGGAGGAGCCTTGTTGTCTGCAGTCCTGGGTTCGGAAAGTCTGAAGGGAGAGTTTCAGTAACTTTATTTATTATTTGCATGGCAGTGTCCTCTGCAGAAAGGAGAGGAGACAAAGAAGAAGAGGGGAAAGGAAAATTAAGAAAAAGAGTTGATCAAGTTTTCACAACAAGAAAGTATCAAAATTATGGAAAACTTTGTGAGAGGAAGAAAAGGGAAGAAAATTCTGAGCAATTGAAGTGAATGAGCAACAGGTGACTCTACTACCTAAAACATGCTGATAGAACAGATAGGATGGCTGTGATTTAAGAGCCTACAGAAGCTGAAATTACAGAGAAAAGTTGGGAGAAAAAGAACAAAGGAAAATCAAGTGAGGACAAAACCAAAGAACATGGTGAGATTCCCTTCCTAGTAATTTTGTGGGAACAGAGATTCTGGATATGAGGTGCTATTTTCTGTGTATTGAGAGAGCAGAAAGTGCCCTGACTTCTGGTTTATTTTCTTCTCTACCTCAGTGTCTTGAGAGGCATGGTATTGCCCTAAAGTCTGATAACTGGAATAGGCTATGATGTGAAATTCCATCAGTTTTAATTTATCTGGCCCCATGGATGTCACAGGGCAGGAGTATCATGCAATTACTGTTTAATTATATGATTAGTTAATAGGTTTTCCTATTAAACACCATGTAACTACGTGGAGATTACCATGTAATCACCTTTAGTAGATCCAAAACTAATTAACATATAACCTGAATTCTTGCCTTGTGGTTCAGAAGGCTATAATCTTGTAATGATACGGTACTCACTGTGTTTTTAGCCTGCCACTACACGCTAATTTCCATTTAGTTAAATGCACAGTAGTTTTCATACAATTAGTATTTGTGCCCGGTTACCAGTTGTCCTATAAACTTGTGCCCCTGTTGGCTTTGACAATGACTTGGACCAATTACCTTTTCAAATTGCCTTTGTGTAATGCTTTTGTTATACCCCTTGCTTGCTGTGACGCTGTAAACTCAGCTGGATGCAAACTATTAAAACAATCATGAGATAGGTGACTTGATTGACTTCATTTATTTGCTTTATGGCACCAAATCTAGTGCAAAATGTACATGCCCATGTTACTGATGTTTACTGTTCATTTGTGGGAAGCAATGAGTTCTAGGTAGTAAATGCTGCAGGTAATGCACCAGTTCAATAATCATAATCAAATTATGTGTACTTTAGAAGTCATAGCATAGAATGGTTTGGGTCGGAAGGGACCTTAAAGATGAACTAGTTCCCACCCCCCTGCCATGGGCAGGGACACCTTCCACCAGACCAGGTTGCTCACAGCCCCGTCCAACCTGGCCTTGAGCACTGCCAGGGAGGGGGCAGCCACAGCTTCTCTGGGCAACCTGTGCCAGGGCCTCACCCCCCTCACAGGGAAGAATTTCTTCCTTTAATCTAATCTAAATCTACTCTCTTTCAGTTTAAAACCATCACCCCTTGTCCTATCACTATACTCCCTGATAAAAAGTCCCTCCCCGTCTTTCCTGTAGCCCCCTTTAAGTACTGGAAGGCTGCTATAAGGTCTCCCTGGAGCCTTCTCTTCTCCAGGCTGAACAACCCCAACTCTCCCAGCCTGTCCCGACAGGGGAGGTGCTCCAGCCCCCTGATCATCTTCATGGCCTCCTCTGGACCTGCTTGAGCAGGTCCATCTCCTTATGTTGGAGACTCCAGAGCCGGACGCAGTACTGCAGGTGGGGGTCTCATGAGAGCAGAGTAGCAGGGGAGAATCCTCTCCCTCAACCTGGTGGCTACACTTCTCTTGATGCAGCCCAGGACACAGCTTTTTGGTCTGCGAGCGCTCATTGTTGGCTCATAGTCAGTTTTCCATCCACTAATTACTGCAAGTCCTTCTCCACAGGGCTGCTCTCAATCCACTCCTTGCCCAGCCTGTATTTGTGCTTGGGATTGCCCCGACCCATGTGCAGGACCTTGTACTTGGCCTTGTTGAACTTCAGGAGGTTTTGCACTGTCCCACCTCTCCAGCCTGTCCAGGTCCCTCTGGATGGCTCATCCCTTCCCTCCAGCGTGTCGACCGCGCCACACAGCTTGGTGTCATCAGCAAACTTGCAGAGGGTGCAAGCAAGGATCCGTGTCCAAGTTGTAGTGGAGGAAAATTCTGTGTGGTGTTTCTCTTTTAAAGTTCAGCTGAAGTATTTGTAAGCAAAGGTAGGTTGCTTGATAAGCACAGTCTCGGTTGTATCTTTGAGTAGATGAATAAAAGTATTTTAAAAATAGTGGCTCTTTTGCACATATAAGAGCAAATTAATGTTTATTCTGCAGTGTATTCTTTGGTATTCAGTTTCTAATGAAGGACTTCATCATACTACTTATACGGGTTGGGACAGGAAAAATGACCACTATAAGTATAGTTGGGTTGATTTTTCTTCTTTTTTTCTTGTTTTTTCTTAATTTTACCTGCTTCTTTTGCCTTTGAAGTGTTTTTCCCTGGCAGAATAGAACTACAAATCATTTTTCCCTGGCCAAGATTTGAGCAAACCTAAATTGGACATAGCAGTACTTGATCTGTGTAAAACACAAAGTTTCACATCCTATGGGTTATAAGTCTATGTCACGTTATACAGGAATGGTGCAAGCTACAACTGTTCCTCCATCTTTGAGACTTACCCAGTAATTTGCCATTAAAATGAATAGTGGTTTTCAAGGCTTGCCTCTTAGGTACAATAATAATTTCTGCACTGATAATTTTTTTCTCTGCCGAGTATGTGATTTCAGAAGCTAATGCCAGTTATTAGGATGTCAGTATGTACCTTGTCAGTGGCTTTTTGCAGTAGCTCTCCACCCCATCAGTCTTCCTGACTGGTGCCTATAAAGACTGTTTGGTCAATCAGACAACAGCAACATTTTGATTGGATCATTTAAAATATTAAAAAGAGGAGGAAAATGTTCAAATTAGTAATGTGGGTGTTGTCCCTGCTATTTTTACTTTATATATTATTTGCAAGCAGGAGTTTGAATGTAACCACAAAAAAGCAATGCCCCAAAGCCCAGAACTTACATGTGTATCCACCAGCAGGACTTCCATGACTCTCAACATAATGCAGCATGAAATCATTCCCAGACACAGTGTAAACAGACTTCTCAAACTCCCAGGGTGGAGCAGTTTCAAATGTTACCATTTTTTATTAGGATCTCGCTCACTGGTGATCCCTGGACCCCTTCAGGGAGAAGAAAGTGCTTGCCATGGCCCTGAGGATCTTACCCTAGGAGTCAGATAGGGATTTTCTTGACTGAAATATGGACAAGAGTGGGCGCATTGGAAGGAGACTGAAGCATCGGTGATAGTCTTACCCATGGGGGTCTGCACAGGCACCCCCAGGGCCATGCAGGCTGGTGTGGGTCTGGTGCTCCCACGGATGTCCCAGAAGGAGCTGCCTGCTGTCATGGGCACGGCTGCTGGCCGTCAGACCGTCAGGGGAGAGGCACTGAGCCAGGATGCCTGTACACAGGCAAACAGCCTAACTCTGAAGTGTGTGGGCCTTGGGGCCTATTGGTCTCTTGTTATACCCATGCACGCACACACACACCCACACACCAGTATTTGAAGTTGTGGCTAATTACAAATGTAGTGATTTGCTGCCTGTATCTTTTGCCCCTCTTCGCCTCCTGGTCTAGCCCCTTTCTAGCTGAACTCCGACTCTCACCTGGCTGATGTCTATTTCCCAAAGTCCAGCTACCCAACATCTACCCTCCTGCAATGCTCCCCATGTGGTTTAGTTTTCCTTGAACCTAGAGTAACCTTGACCGTGTAAATCCAGTTTAAACAATTGCTCTATTATTCCCCTGCTTTGCTCAGAGGGTCTGCTAAGCCCAAGGACAGGAGAACCTTGAAGACACTGGCATTTTTAGAGTGGTGGGTAAGCCACGTTAACAAGGTGGGCTGGTTGTGGTTTGGGTCTGTTTAGTTCTCCTGTCACCCCAATGGCTTGTGCTCTGTTAGAATTCTATTACCTGCAGGTGCAATAAATGCACTTTGCATTTTGTTCAGGTTGTCCATGAAAATACTCAGTAGGAGCAGACCCAGGAGACCTGCAGATCACTGCAGATCTCCCTACCCAGCCTCTGTACCCTTCACTTTGACAGTGACATTCTGCTGGATTTGAGTGTGTAGGTTTTTTTCCCAGCCAGTTCTGCACCTATCTTCAAATAGTTTTATCAGACTATATTTCCCTAGCCTGTTTGTGCTAGGGAATGTCATGTGAGACAGTGTCAAAAGCCTTAATCAGTCAGGATATATGACATGCACTTATTTTCTATCTGCCATGTCTGCTTTTTTGTCAGAGAAGGAAATTACAATAGTTTGACATGACTTGTTCTTGGCAAATCCATTATTGGCTTTTACTCATCTCTTCCTCTCTCTCTCTTTTCTTCTGAGTTCTTTGAAGTAGTTTGTTTATTTGCTCCAAAAGCTTTCCTGACTACCGTAAAAGGGGTTTTGCTCCTGAAACCGTCTCTGAATTTTTTTTCATGTTACATCAGTTAGCTTAATAAAGTGCATTATGTCTCCCTGTTTCTGGTGTGTATCTCTACGCTGTCTATGCTACAAAACTCTGCTGTTTTTACACATTTTGTATTTCACATTTCAGTTTTTTGTATCACACATTCAGTATTTACACAGTCTGGTCTGAAATCTCCCAGTTCCTCCATTCACACCTTTTAAATAGGAGCACAATATTGCTTTTTTTTTCTTTTCCTGAACCTCATCATTCACCATGCATGAGCTCCAAGAGATAACTGCTAATGCTCCTGACACTATCTCACCTACTTTAGGTATCCTATGATGAAATCAACCTGGCCAGGTGAACTGAAAAAATCCAGCTACTCTCTAATGTCTTTTTCCCTCTTCTAGGCAGATATTAACCCGTGTTGTTGGTAGTACTAGTGTTAGCAAACTGACCACAGCTAAATAAATTCGATGCTTTGACCTCATAGATCTTCTACTGACAGTGTTCTTCCTCTATGAGATGCAAACCAACTCTTTTCTTGGTCTTATTTTTAATAATAACCTATTTATAGAAATATACTCTTGTTGCCATGGATGTTTCTTCCTAATTGTATCTCATGCAGTCCTTTTCTGATTTTGTCCTGCCTTTATTTTATGTCTGTTCTTCTGTGATCTAGCTTACACTTTAGAACCTCCTGAAGTACAACAAGGCCAAGTACAAGGTCCTGCACATGGGTCGGGGCAATCCCAAGCACAAATACAGGCTGGGCAAGGAGTGGATTGAGAGCAGCCCTGTGGAGAAGGACTTGGGGGTATTGGTAGATGGAAAACTATGAGCCAGCAATGTGCATTTGCAGCCCAGAAAGCCAACCGTGTTCTGGGCTGCATCAAGAGAAGTGTGGCCAGCAGGGCGAGGGAGGGGATTCTCCCCTGCTACTCTGCTCTCATGAGACCCCCACCTGCAGTACTGTGTCTGGCTCGGGGGCCTCCAACATAAGGAGATGGACCTGCTCAAGCAGGTCCAGAGGAGGCCATGAAGATGATCAGGGGGCTGGAGCACCTCCCCTGTCGGGACAGGCTGGGAGAGTTGGGGTTGTTCAGCCTGGAGAAGAGAAGGCTTCAGGGAGACCTTATAGCAGCCTTCCAGTACTTAAAGGGGGCTACAGGAAAGGTGGGGAGGGACTTTTTATCAGGGAGTATAGTGATAGGACAAGGGGTGATGGTTTTAAACTGAAAGAGAGTAGATTTAGATTAGATTAAAGGAAGAAATTCTTCCCTGTGAGGGTGGTGAGGCCCTGGCACAGGTTGCCCAGAGAAGCTGTGGCTGCCCCCTCCCTGGCAGTGCTCAAGACCAGGTTAGACGGGGCTGTGAGCAACCTGGGCTGGGGGAAGGTGTCCCTGCCCATGGCAGGGGGGTTGGAAGTAGTTCATCTTTAAGGTCCCTTCGAAACCAAACCATTCTATGATTCTATGTTTCCTTCTTGTGTTGAGGGCAATCATAAGATCTTCATAATATAGACAGATGAAGAGATTAGCACCTTGTACTTAAGTATTCTGAGTATTTAATAAATATATGATATGCATGAATATAAAAGCCACACAGGAATTGAGATGTGTAAGTGGACTAAAGTTTAGGAGGACTAGAGTTAGAGAAAATCTTCCTGCTCTCTATGTGTGATCTTTACAATGAAATGGTTGGTTTCTGCAGCAGTTAATGTCCAGCCTTGTTGCATGTTGTTACTTGTGATTGATGATGTGATTTATCATTTCAAAGTACCTTTGGGAACTGAGATGAGGCAGCAACACTGGAGAACAAAATTATCTTGCCATATAGGAAAGCTGCAGGATAAACTTGGAGGCATCTTTTATCTTTCAGCCTGTTAGTATCAGCGTTCATTTTTCTCTGTCATTTTTCTCTATCTCACGTTTCCACTTTTCTCTCCTCATCTATCCTGAGGCTTCAGAAAACTGTGGAAATCCATGTGGAAGCTGGGAAAGCCCATCATGACCCAGGCAAAGGTAGCAAATTGCAGGGAGTTAGCAGGTGCTCTTGGCTTCCGTGCCTGTTAGTGGGCTCAGAACAAGCCAGTATCTGCAAGGTTATTGTGTCGGAACTGGGATCACTGGTGGAACTGGGATTCTTATTACCAGAGGGCAGGCAGCTGCATTAGTGATAAGGGCTGCTGTGAGGTCCTCCTTGACATTTTGTGTGAACCCAGGAGCCCAGCAGGACTGCATGTAATGCCTGGATCTGGGATGCCTGTGCTAATCTTCGGGGAAGCAGATGAGGAGAGGAACTTCAGCAATTCAGTGCTGACCTTGTTGCTTCTGTGTATTTGAAATCTCTAAAGGTTACAAACCTGTGGACTCTTTACCACCACTGCAGAAGGGATCAGAGTTCCTTTACCTGTGGATATACTTATGCTCTGATATCTACTTTGAAATAAATGATCTGTAATGAAGCTGGTTTCATCTGGGGTGCCTGACTGAAATCTGGTGTCTGATGAGAAGGCGAATACAGCATTGTCCCTCTTTGTTTCCTCTCTGGTCTGTGATGTACTAAATAACTTCAGGCACATGTTGTGCAGCTTGTGCTGGCACTGAACCAGAAGAAGCTTTGTGTGTTTGCTAATGAGATCAATGCTGTTGGGGGCAGACTCAGTGCTAACTGTCAAGTTTAGTTCATGATGTTTTGTGCTATCTACTTTTGTCCTGTGTGGCAGTAATAGGTTTCTGCAGTACACAAAATCTGCCTGGAACCTTTTTTTTTTTTTTTTTAAATGTTAATTTCTCTCTATTTTTTTGAGAAATCCTTATGATTTGAGTTAAGATGATACTGGTCCATCACGGGGCACTGAGTATAGACATGGTTGTTTAGACTCAAGTGCAGGATAGGGACAAATCTGTGGGATATATTAAATTCAAATCTGGGAACAGGTGCAGCCTCTTTCTGGGGTAGCAATGGGGATATTAAAAGAACAATGTCTTAAAAATGACAGAAGTTTAGTAACAGTGGCAGCAAGAACAGGTGGAGTTCACTTTTTCCTCAGAATATGAAACTGTCAGTGACATTCAAAATTTGTTCTCACAAGAGCTCTGGTACTTTTCCCTGTTCTGAATGGAGATGATGAGAGCATCCTGATAGAGTGATAAGCACTTGCGTTTTACTCAGGTCTTAACTAGAGCTGTGAAGCAATCTATTGACTATGTGCTGGTGGTGAAGCTGAAGGACTATCCTGGGTCTTGGTTCTCCTTACCTACATAAGAGCAGAGCCATTTGGCAGTGTCACTCTTGGACAGGTTTATGTGATGACAAGTACACTGAGGGCAGAATCTGTACTTTTCGTCTTTGATTAGTTCTGCTCCCAAATCTCAGACTTAATATGAGACCAGATACCCTGGCTTACCTCCTTCTGGATGGGGTGCTGTGATCTGGATAACAGCAATGGTAGTTTTTGAATATTGTTTTTGAATTGTCCTACAAAAAAAAAGGAAAAGTTATCTAAGATGTTTTAATTTAGTTTGGAATTGTTTATTGATCTATACTAATCTTTTTCTCTTCTGCTTTTTAAAATGTGGATTTTAAGAGTACTTTTTTTCCAGCCATCTCTCTGAGTTTCAGCTGTGAGCAAACTACGATTATCTATCAGCAGCTGTGCATGAAGAACTTCACTGAGGAACCAGTCTACCATTTTCCAAATATTTTCTTGTTTTCTTCCTTTTGCAATGATTCAGTAGACACAAAATCACCCTTAGCACTGTGGTCTGTTTAAACTCCGTGGTTATTTTGCCACACTTGGAATAAACAAGCATAAATTGTTTAGAAACTTCTATTACCCATGTTTTAAAATAATTCTCTCCGATAACTCACTTAACATCTGCAGGATGAATATTTCAAAAAAGTAGGTGTCAAAATCATTATCTGCTTGTGCTACTCCCTCCAGCCCTGTTGTGGAAGTATTACCAGATCACATCATACTTATTTACAAAACTGCATAATTTAAGTGAATATAAATCTCAGCTTTTGATGAACCTTTCAACTATAAACATTTTACTTCTCAAATTACTACAGAATTAACTTCTGGGGAACAAAAAAAAAAAAAGGTGAGAAAAAGGCCACATAATTTCCAAATATGTAATCTTATATTTGTACTTTTCAAACCAAAATTGACTAAAGACTGTTATGAAATGTACTCTGACCAGTGCACAGCTGTTCATGGACAAAGTAAGTCTTGTGCAACAGAAAATGCACTATTTGTGTGCTATACATGTTTTATATTCATATAGCATCAGAATTTATCTCAATCTGCTCTCTTACACAGCTATTGCTGAAACAATCACTGGAACTGTTATTACATTTTCACATATCTGGCACAATGTTTTGAAGATGTACAAACATAATAAGATGCATTTTTCTAATCTGTAAAGGGATAAACATATGTCTTACCAGCCTTTGTCACAGACATTTTGCAGCCTGGGTATCCCAGATCATTACAGTGTCTCAGACAGATCCTGAGGCAATTATATTTCTCTCATTTGAGCAAAATAAATTTAAGTTTTCATTCAACTTGCTAGTTACATGAATCTAGTCAAGTACCATCATTTCTATCTCTAGGTTTTGGCTTACACATCTTCCAAGGGTTATGTCCTTAGGCTAAGGTCACGGTCATAAAGGCCAACTTAAAATTCCTCAATAAATTAATTTGAACCTTTTCTGTTTCTGTAATGTGCATTTTATAGAAATTAAAGTAGTGCCCTACCATATTAGAGCTTCAATTTCAAGAGAAGACTTGAACTGTTTCTGCTTGTGACTCTCCTACATTATAGAGTGTAGGGATTCTAGAGGGCTTTCTGCAAGAGAATGGCCATGTGAGCAATCCGGTGTGAGAACAAGACCGATAAAAGCCTCAGCCGAGCAAGAATGTGATAAGGACGTGACCCTGAATGAGGGGGGAGAAACTCGACGAGACAAACAACCCCTGGAAGGGGTTGGGATGGAAGAGGAACTTACCCAAGGCAGGAAGCCTGGCAAGGCTGATGGGGCACTTTTAATCCAGTCATAAGAAGGTTTAAAGCACGGGCTGAGTTAACCGTCCAATCTTGAGGACTTGTACTGCATGTTACTCACGTGTGTGGGAGAACATTATAAAAGGGCTTTCTTAGTTGTAATAAACGGGCATTGCTTGATCACATTGGTCGTGTGCGCGCTCAGCTCTCCCGCAATAGAACAAGACAGGACAAATGTGTTTTGTATTAATGATATCCCTTACATAACAAAGCTAAGAAAACTGGCCAGAATTGTATTCATGCTGTCCCAAATATCATTAAATAAAAATCACATTTACATGAGAGCACAGACAAAGGGGAAAAAAAGTGGCAAAATAACAGGTCAAAGGAAATACTTTTTCACAGAGGTGCAATGTGGTTTTGGGACTCTTCAACAAAGTAATTTCCAAGTGTAGAGTTTAGCAAAAATTCAAGAACGGGATTAAACATACAAATGAATTTCAAGAAGAAAACGTTGTTTCAATACAATAATGAGTAACAGAGGGTTGTGATAAGAGAGCATTATATTAAAACAGAGCATTATAACTAACAGAGCAATATATATAAAAGCAAATATTTGGGCTTTTGTATTTGGATCAGAGTCTTAATAGCTTGGATGAAAATCATGTCCTTTTTCTTTACCTCTCAAAAAACTGGATGTTTAATCTAAGCTAATCTTCTAATCATTCTGTGTAGTGCCAGGGGAGAAGGAGAGACAAGGAGCTACTTCCTTGGCATTTTAAAGCTCTCAGCAATGACCTCGCTATTTATCTGCACCAGACCAATACTTCATCAGGTCCAGACAGCAGGAGCTTCACTGATCATGCAGAGCTCGGGTAACTAAGGCCATCAGTGAGCGAGGATGGCTGCATTCAGTACTGTGGGCCAGAGCAGGTACAGAATCAAGCCACACAAAGCTCATTCAGGACTGGGATATGAGTATGATCTATGGTGATTACTTTTATAATATCATCTGTGTCTAGACAGATGAGTATGTTCTTGTTAGCTGATGAGTTGTGTTAATGGCATTGGTAGGAATGTGTCTTCAGACAACCATTTACTTCCTCTGAGAACTGCATTTATGATGTTCCACGAAGACTGTACACAATTCAATAGATGCTGAAAAGCCTCTGAATGTTTTTCATAGTCTCAATGTTTTATTTTAAATAGCATGTCATTTACAAGACTCCCAAAGACAGATAGCTTTCCCTGCTAGCTTGCAGTCACTCTGCAATTATATGGAACAGACGTTGAAATGATGATGGTGGCGTCTCACTGCTACATTTTGCTGCTGCTATGATCTAATGTATTTCAGCAACAAGCAATTCCCCCTGCATTTTGTATTCATCAGATGTCGACATTAACACACTGTCACTTCTATCAGCTCTACTCAGGTTTTTTTCAAACTTGAAAAATGGTTTTTAATCTAGAAAAAATGCCACTATGTTCCTGTAACTGTAAAGGTGAAAGTTACCCAATGCAAAAGTAGAATGATGCCTTACCACTTAAAACCTTACCCTGAGTGTTAAGATATGTATATCAGCCTTTATGGAGCTAAGTGTGCTGGGCCAAATTTTGCATGCTGTATGCTTAGCCTGTGTTGTTCTCTGTAAGCATCTGCTTTTGACAAAAACACCCAGCTGATGTGCACGCTGACATTTGTAGCTGTAGTTTGTCTGGCTTATTGACGATGGTTTAAAACCACCTGTTGAGCTTCTGTCCATCCTTGAGCAGAATAAAAAAAGAATGAAAAAAAAAAATATATATACACACACCAGATTTAGCTCACAGATAGCATCACACTAATGCTACTGAAAAATTCTCTGTGAGGTTCCAGCCTTTCCTAAATATGCTGCACCTCCCTGTGGGACACATGCTTGTTTATTTCACAGCAATATCACTTAGCCTTAGAGAAGTTCGCAGTTCACAGCACATTCTGTATCTCCTTTTTTATTTCTATGCTATAAAAGTCTGTCAGGTTGGTTTTTATAATGGAACAAAGGATGGAGTTCCTGAAAACAAAGGAAAGGTATTTGTTTTGTTTTCATCTCCATGGTCGTAAATCAAGAGATCATATGTTGAAAACACATCATATTTTTAAAATGGTGAGTAGAGAGAATTTTCTAGCGGTGATTTGGATATTAATACATGTGGAAGAACCTGAAAAATATGAACGTTTTGCTCTACCTATTTCTCTCTATATATCTGGTTTACAAACACTGATAGCTTCATATTGCAAAGAAAGTTCTTTTCACACTTCCTGCTGGTTGAAGATTTCATTTCTTGTACATCTCTAAAAATACGTAGAAAGATAAAAAAAAAATCTGCATGCAGCAATTTACCCCCATGCGGGGACTTCCTCTACATATGCTCAGTGTTTTAAAACTGCATCAGCAGTGGAAAACTGTGCACGCAGCATTTATTACAGACCCACACTAACTATTCAGTCACCAGGCAAAACTCACCACTGGAATTTTTTCCCTCTGCTAGTTTGTACCAAGGCTGCATCACTGTGCACTGTACACAGCTGAAGAATCTTCAAGATCAAAGCCTCATGCCTGAGCACAATCTTGTTCCTGGCATGTCATGCCAGACCCTTTTCTCTGTGAGTGCTTTGATGCAGCAGCAGCCGTGAGGAAAAATAAACCAAGAACAAACTGAGAGAGGAAGGAGGCAATGCAATGTGTTCTTGTGTTGCTAGGCTTCTGCATTAAAGCTAATGTGCAAACCCCTTGGTTTGGGTAAGTTTCTCTTCATTACTGTTGTTTTCGTTAGTTACTGTTTCCATTGGTCATGCCCGGAGACTTAATTCTCACGTTTCTGTAAATGCACCAATGAAAACATAAAGGATTCGGGCTGAGAGACTATTTCTAGCCTTTCCCAGTATAGGAAGAATGGCACACCCATTGATTCACCCAAACTTGCACCTGGCCATCAGCAAATGGAAATGTTCTGCATGATTTTATGCAATATCACCAACCTAGAGGGTTTGCCAGACCTGTCAAAGCACTGTGTTTCCCTTCTGTGGAGCTCTGCCTTGCTCAAGTGGTGACTGATGCTCAGCTCTGAGTCTCCAAGGGACCCTCATCTTACTCTGTTCTGCCAGAAGAGGCCATGGCACAGGGCTGAGAGTGGACATCACAGATGAGGCAACTCAGAAAAAACCTCTAGGAACTTGTGAAAAGATAGGCATGGTTTCCAAAGAGAAACTATTGTGTGCACAGAGAAAAAAACCAAAACCATCCACCTTATGTGAATACTACAAAACTGCAGTAATGTCAAAAATCATTGGGGTAAAAACAAGGCCACATTTGAAGTCAATGAGAAGCAATACAGGAAAGTATGGTGCTGATCAGTTCCATTTCAGCCACAGCTTCTGGGCGGGAGTCAGCCAAAATCTTTTTTCTTTTTTTCCTCATGGTAGAAATAGATTGCTAACACCCTGGCTAGCGGTTACACTGTAAGACCATGTTCCCACCACCAATACTTTTTCACCTAAAGAAGGTGGCAGTTCTGTGGAGGATGGCTCCTTGGTTTCCTCTCTGTAGAGAGGATAGAGAACCATTGCAAAGAGAGGAAGGCTTTTCACTAGAGTCAGGGGATGGTCCTTAGGTCACTTCTGAGGATCTATTTGTGCAGCTGCAGCCAAAGCGCCCAGTTTCACAATAGTACTACAACTTCTGCTCCTGGGCCTAGCTGCAACCTGGGGTGTTGCAAGGTGTGTGTTGGCAGAGTTTCAGCTGCAGTCACCTGAAGCACAGGTAACAGTTTAGGAGTTTCATGTCTTTCACCTGTCAAGCGCATGTTTCTGTCCAGCTTCTGCAGGGGAATAGGCATTCATATAAACCCAAGAATAATGGTTTGATACTAAGCAGATTTACGATCTCTTTGTGCCTTCAGCCTTGTGGAAAGTAAGCTGAGATTTTAGAAATTGATAAGAATGTGGATTAAAATTGTTCTTCTGTGTTTATTTATGGCAGCACTCTTTATATACTAGACAAGTTACAAACAGAGACTATAGTGAGAAGTTCACTCTATGAAAACAAACACGGGATTGCACTTAGAGGGTCATAAAATAAGCTAAACATCTACTCCACTTCAAAGCTGTCTTCTGTACTTGCTTCTGCTGTCCTATCTGCATGGATCTGCCAACTGGTATCCAGTGGACTGGGGGCCAGTAGGGTATACTGAGATTTTCTTCCTCACTTGAATTGATGCTTTCTGATTTTACTGTTTGCCCAGGCTCACAGTTGTCCTGCTGTAAATGCATGTTCTTCTTACTGTTTCCTTCATATCTCTTATTTCTTTAGGTTGTTTGCTGTGATTGCTTAAGCTATATGCTCTGAATTAGCTTTCTATGAGCAGATGTCATAAGACGCCTATGAGCAGATTTCACTTTTTCTTGGATTTTGCATAATCCAGAAACCAGTATGTGACTGGGAGTGTTTCTTTAGCACAGTTGATTACTTCCCCTTTACTACCATCTTCAGTTTTATTAATAAAAATCCTTTTGATTGCTCCTTTGTGAGTTTAGCAGAAAAATCATTTTCTGAGCCACAGATCGTGTTACTGGGTGTGGGCAATGACAAGCTTCTACTTTTGCTTTCATTATATTAATAAGACTTTTCCACTGTTATATCAACAGGAATAGGTGTTATAACAGATAAATAGAGGATGGTTTGGATTCCACAAATGGCTTTAATGCCTGTACTTCTACAGATGCTGGCTGTAGTAACTGCACTTAAACTCCCTATCTGCTTTCCAGCGTCAATTATTAGCTGATGTCACCTGTGTTGTAAGGCTGGAGTTCACTGAAATAACATGAAATGGATGCAAGCGCCCTGCAACTATTTTTCTCTCAACTGGAATTCTTCTCCACTTGGACATACCAGTTCTTCGAACACTGACCCAATAGCAGGATTTAGTACCTGCATCTGCAGTTAGAAAACAAACAGAAAACCCAAAGCAAACAAAACCCTGGAATATGTTGCCATTAGAAGATCTAAACCAGAAAGGTGCTACACACACTATATCCTCTATGAGCTGTCTGCATCATGTGATTTTTAGTGTGTTATATTTGCAGTGTTAACCATTAGTAGGTCATTGGAAAAGGTTAGAATCCTTCAAGAGATCGCATTAACTTAGATGGGTATATGCTTCTGACTGGAAACCATATGAATGAATTGATTCAAGCCAAACATATGAGTCCATTTCAAACTTTGGGAGACTTCTGAACAAAGACCTGTCTAACACCCACTCAATATAGATCATCCTTGAAAGTCTTCATCCTGCGCCATGAAAATTCAGGGGAGTTTTCTCTACTGTCTTTCATGGAAACAGGCTCAAACATGTTATCCTGCCCACAGTGAAGTCAGCATCAAAACTAGCAGATGCTATGTTCATTGCAAGAACATAATTGGCAACAATTTAACATCTGAGAAAGCTGAACAGAGAAACACCGTGTTCTCCATTGTTATAAATAATAAAAAGAAATAAAACAAAGTTGTTTTTCCCTTAGATTATCAATAAAACAAAAAAAAAATTGTGTTAAAAACTTTTTAAAATCAGGAGAAACTCTCACATATATACTTTGTCTAAAGATAAGAAATATGTAGTATAAACACTTTTCTAAAGGTCCATACATTTGCCCAATATATATTTTCATTATTTTTTAACCAACTTGAATCAGGTGTAACTTGTTGTATAAATGCAAACATGACTGTTTTCCTACAGGCAATGATTGTAAATGCCCCTGAATAGGTAAGACCTGCATGGCTTTTCTTTTTAAACATCATCCTGTTTATACAAATATTTGCTTTCTGGTTTAAACTCTTTATAATTTAAAATAGCAACAAGCATGTATTCAGTGAAAGAACAGTATATAATAATGTAGTAGTCACAGAGCCAACAGAGACTTTTCTCAATCTCCTTCAAAACCATCTCCTAGATAAAAGCTTGTCTTTCAGTTAAGGGCAAAGATAAAGAAAGTAAAGCCAAGCCTGTAATCCAGATTGACTCTCAGAACAATGCTTTGCATGGCCATTTTTATTTTTCCATGCTCTTTCTATTTATGGTAGGCAAGGGAAAGAACAACGTGAAATATTACAGCCCTTGACTAGTAAATATGTGCACACAGTCTCTGTCCAGTCGTGTTTCAATTATAACAGGGACGCAACAGTCTTGGTGACAACGTGTTGAATGTAAACATCAGAGCACGGTTACATTAACTTTATTGATCTGAACTGACGAACTGCATTAATAGTCCAAGCTTCTCTATATCATTTGAATTAGATGTAATGGAGAGAACAAGAAGTGATGGTAAGAAATATTTTTCCCTATAAGGGACTTAAATAGTCCCTATAAGGGTCTATAAGAGCATGTCACCTTACAGCTCTGTAGGGTCACCAGGAACTCTGCCTTTCTGGAGAATTTTGCCCATCTGCTTTAGAAGTGATCAGAGTTAAATAAATAACAAAAGTGATGTACAGCAAAGGCTATGTGCAAATAGTGTCCATTTCCTTCATGAATTGTGTAAGTCCCGCTATCAGTCCTGGAATGTGTTAACTGCACTAGCTGTACCAGAGACAACAGAAACTTCTTTTTTTAGTGGCGTGCACAGCTGCCAAACTTACTGTCACATCACAGACATTCTCCATGAGTTGTGTATATCCTGCATGCTTGTGCTTTCTTATCACTGAACATTACAGTCTATATTGCACTACATATTGCTCAGCTGCTTGCCTTTCATGGAAGCTCATTTATCATGTGTTTTGGCTTGTGTAAAGATGAGGTTAATGGTCTTCTAGTTGCTACCTGATTCACTCCTACTTTTCATAACTTCTCAGTATAGTCAGCTGTATTTTTCTTAATGAGTGTATTAATTATACTTAATCACCCTGTTTAGTGGGGAGACACAGGATCCCCTGACTATATGTCTTTGATCACTCTTCTCCATGAAAGTCAAACACTATCAGAGAAGGGTCCTCACTCTCCTTCAATGATACTACCCCACTACTTCTCTCTCATCCCTTCCCAAAGCTGTATATTCTTAAATTTTCCTGAAATGTATTTTCTGTATGCAGAAATTTGGGCTTGGGTCACTCTGTTTCCTCAGGCATTGTCCTCTCTCTCTCTCTCAGCTTCACCTTCTGTCCTTCCCTCGTTTTTCTGATCCACCCTAAGTAACTCAACTTAGTGTTCATTAGACCCACTTCTGCAAGCTGTGACAATACTGAAATTCGAACCACTCTGTGCACATTTTAAATCCAGGTAGGCAAGATGCAGAACACTGCTTGTTCCTCTTACACGTTCATGACGAAGAGTGGGCAGGGTCAACGGGGATAAAGCTTCTCTGGAAATGTAACTGAGACTTTGTCCTGAGGTTTTCCTTTTCCCAATGGATTTAAATACTGCACCACAGTTATGTTGCCACCAAACATAGTACTTTGCACCAAAGCTGAAGGAGAAGTATTCCAAGACAGAATCCAAGTTTCTCCTTCCTATACAAGTGTGTTGGTTTAGCTATTGATATTTCTCTGAGAGAGCAGCCAGGGGATAAAATGAAGAGTGTCTTCCTTCAGTGGTGTAAAAAGCCTGTATTTCAGCAATACAGGTCCATCTTTTGTCATGCACTGTCTTTACTCTTCTGGTGCACTTTGTTTTGCTTTCTATTCTTAGAATGTATCAGGCTCTTTCCTGGAACTCATGCCTCAAGACAGTTCCCTTCTGGACACTGCTTCTAGTCTCCCCCATGCTAACTGCATCAAACTCTGACAGTTCCTGTTTTAAGAATGCAGTGTTCTTGGGAGCTGACAAAAACATAATTTGCAGTGGCATTTCATTGATGTACCCAGCTTCCCAAGGGTCAGGGTAACAGCCTGCAACAATGTGGCCTGCAAAGAAAAAGCTATAATAGTAAGTTGCTTTTCAAAATCAGTAATGCACAAATAGCAAGTCACGCTCCTCTGCCTTGCTCCTGCTCTGTCTCTAAAACTTTTGAGTTCCTATCTGTCAGTATTTTCTCTGGGATATCTTGTGTCTCAGTGTAATCTTCCCTGCCATTTTCTTTGGCAACATTCACCAGAAATTTCTTCAGCCATTAAGGCAACTCGAGGTGGACAAGATCTCTATTTTAGTCACACTCCGTGTTCTTTGAAGAAGAATGTTAAGGTGTTAAGTTCAATAACATTTGAATGACTAAACCCATTGTTTCTGTTAAAAACCTAACTTTCATTTGCAATATATTTTAACTTTTGAGGCTAATTAATCCCCTGGACAAGGGCCTTTAAAAGACATTAATCTGGAAAACCTAAAGACATGATTGTGTCCAGTCCACCGGGTCTGGGATTAGGGCCCTGGTGTATAGACCCTTTTAAACACCCCCCTGCCTCTGAGCAACACACGGTCAAAGGAACAGTCCAATCTCAGAGCTGTGCTCCTCTTTCAGGATCTTCAGGGCCTATTGGAATGACTGCAGCTACATCATAGTCGTGTCCTTGAACTCTCAGCTCCTGTTTCCCGGCCTTCAGCTCAGGTGCAGTTCGGGTTGGCTGGGTTAGTCCTCCTGGCGCCTTTCAGTGCCAAATCAGACAGATTAGGTTAAGCCATATCGGTAATGGTCTAACTTTGTAGTGAAATACATTGAAGAGTTTTCATGCATTCATCTTCTGCTTCTCGTCACACTGAAACAGCAGGAATTTACTGTCTGGAGCAGCTGTGATATATTTACTTCTTAAACTGCTACAGCTGTTTCTCAGACAAACTGAGGATCTTGGCACTGATGCCCCTGTACTTTTCCATTCATACAGCCTTTCAAAAGGAAGGTCAGGCTCTCTTAATAAGCCTCTAGCCCTCTGGGTGCTGAAAGACTTCCTTGCCCATTGGAGAAAAGGCATCCTGGCCTAGGCAAATGGGTTTGCTGTATGGCTGAACAACAGGTATAGTGAGAGGTTCTGGTCTCAGTCCTAGGTCTTAAATATCAATGTGCAGTCCAGAGTTGCTTCTGGCTTAAGTCACTTGAAATTAACTCTCCTTGCCCTGTCATTATGACAAAGATCAAGCAGCTTCTTTGGTAAAACCAGCTCTGGGAAATGGGCACAGGCTGTGCAAGTACCAGGAGGGTTATGGAGCTGGCCTCCAGAACAACTGCACCCCTTGCTGTACCTGATTGATTGCTGTCATAACCTTGCAGGGGCCCACTCATAAACCAATGCAGTGGTCACAAGTGGGTTTACATCACTAGGATCTGAGTTTTACACCTAGGATCTGTGTTGCATACCTAGGATCTGTACTCAGCAGAGTTTGCACCGGAGGATTTGTTGCACTGTGGTGCCAGTAGCTCCCTGAGAACTCTACAGGAAAGCACAGGGGGCGAGTGGGAAATGGGGAAGCGTGATGACAGCCAGACAGGACATCGGTAATATTGGCATGATAGCCCTGTATGCGCTACCTGGGAATACTCTGAAACTGCTACAAGATTTTCATGCGAATGATTGATTCTCTCTGTCGCCCCTTCTATCCCAGGAGAGGCAAAACAATCCAGAGGAGACTGAACTACTGAGCATTTGTCAAAAATAAAAGAGGGAGGCTAATAATTACCTCAAGCTCAGTTTAGGAGTAAAATAGCAGCAATCAAATGAGCTGGGGATAGAATTGAACCCTGTGCCTATAAAGGGACAATATGAAAAGAATAACAGGGGCTTTATACCACCATCATAATCAAGTTGAATGAGTGCACTTTAACAATCACATTGATGTTAATAAGAAGTGAAATCTTTTTTTTCTGGATGTAGATTAACTAACAAGAGAATCCTATGCATTAGTAATAGTGGAAAATACTTTGTTTAAACCAAAGAAACAAACCCTTCCTCATGAAGAAACTCAGCTGCAAAGATTTTTCAGCCAGCATGGAGCAAGGCTACATGCAGGGCAGATCCCAGCATCATCCAGCCCTCTAGCAGCATTTGCAGACTGACACAGCAGCCAGCTGCCTGTCCAGCTCTCTCCAGGCTTGGCAAGACTTCCAGGGTCAATGCAATGCAAAAATAAAACCCAGCAAGTTGTTCTGTGCAGTCTTTGGGAAATGAGGGTTACAGTAGCAGGGGATGGCAGAGCTCTGCAAGAGAAGCTACAAGTATTTCAGCCCACAGGGGTATAAATCTCTCTCTAGTCAGTGGCTGCTCTAACTGCTTTGGGACAGAAGCCAGCTGGATATTGCATAGCTGCACTCCTGTCAGGGCCTGGGTGCTAGGCCTCTTTCCAAACCCTGGCAATTAAACCAGGAAAACATTCAGTTGGGGGATAATTTAAAACCTTAACTGTAGTACTAACCAGAACAGGAAATTCCATCATTTAACAAGATTGGTAATGTTTGTTTGCCCTACAAATAAGGGAGAAACATGAAACAAAATCTAACACCGTGAATAGATCTCTACCCTCCTGGTGAATCAAGATTCATCTTTGTAGATATTTTGCTGGGTTATTTCAATATAATCATAAAGAAAGAGTAACAAAGAAGGCTCTGCTCTGCTCCCCCACAGAAGTAGTTGCTCATCTGATGAGCACTTGTGGGGCCTCACTGAGCTGTCCTGCAGGATGCTGCCAGCCAGCAGCTGAAGTATGACTGTCCTCTGCTAGTTATCCAACCAAGGAGGTGTGCTGCTTAGAGCAAGGACAGTGAAAGAGTGAGGATATATTTGGAAAAGTATCTCTGTCACAACATGTCAACCTGCAGGTGCAGTTGGGATGGGCTGTGCTCGCTGCAGTGCAAAGCTCCAAAGAGGCTGCCAATGGCTATTGTTTGTCTCTGACAGGGTTTCAGTTCAATGTTTCAGCACATCAATAAATTTCAGGATGTCGATGAATCTGTCCATTAATTTCTTTTGGTTTCTTTTGGCTTGTGAAGAAGTGTGGAGTGATTGTAAAATGTCTGTATGTTGGTAGTCCAAGAAAGACCTGTTGAACTTTGCTTTGAACATTGTTTTGCTATCCATAATTACTAGTATCCCCACTGGAGGACCAACTGAAGCCCAGGTCTTCCCAGGATGTGGCCTTACTAAGGCTATTAGACTGTTCTTTTAAGCTCTTTGTCCTACTTAATATTTAAGCGTTTTATCCAGACTATTTCATTCAGTCTCCTCTAGCAGTGGGAAGTGGTGATAAATGGCTAGGGAAGGCTTTGAGAAGCAAGGACATAGTGTGGGTAGTAGCAATGTCAAAATATAGCTGAAAGCTACTCCTACTTTCTCAGAATATTTTTTTTTTCAATCTGCTTTATGTTCCCTCCTCACTCTACTGTTTGGGCAGAGCTTGATATGAAGAGTGTGTGGTAGAGGGAAGAGTGAAGATCAAGAGAGAGCCCTTGCCCTTGCCCTGGCTCCTCCTCCTGAATTTCTGACTGCTTACCTGAGCTCAGCCAGGCTGTGAAGTGCCAGAGGGCCTGCCACACTCTGTGTAGTTTGATGCTCTGTTTTGCAAGACAGGAGTGATGTGACATGGACACTGATGTCTAGAAGAGGATGTAACTCTGAATATTTATGGCAGTCTGGAAAGTGACAGCAAAGTCCATGAGCACTCAAGTTCCAGCCTTTGTGCTAGTGTTTCTTGCTAGAAAGCTTAGGTCGTTGCCTGGTCTGTCAACCGATGTCTGTGAACCCTGTTCTTAAGCACCTATTTCTCTCTATAAAACAGGAAACTGTTGGCTTAGGATGAGGACTTGCTAGGCAGCAGGATGCTTAAAATGTTGAACCTAATTCACCTTTAGGAATTAAACCACAATTTATTTCCTCTATACAGTACTGTTTGCAATCCAGCAAGTGCAATTAACTCATGTCTCAGTCTCTATAGATAAATAATGCTTTTTGTTTGCATAAATCCCTCTACAAGAGCTTGCCTGTTTGAGAACTGGTCAATAAGGCTGGCAGGGTGACTGCTGTATGTTTCCAGTCCTTTAACCGTTTGTTTGCAAACAACAGTTGGGTGTCTATGCTGTGCAGATTAGCTAATAAGAGGAGAATTTAACAAAAGGCAAATGAAAAAGGATTCAATTTTAACTGTTTATGTTTCAATTTCTAAGAAAATAAACAGAAATTCCCATTTTTTGGAATCCCTTAGTATTTGCTCTGGGTAGCTGTCAGAGTCCACATCAGAGAGGTGGAGTGAGACAAAAATATCTGTGCCACACTTGGGGATATCTTAAGTGAAAAAGCCTCACAAATTTAATTTAACATCACTAATATGATTTTTAGTTTGAAAGCACTCAATTTGTATGGATGGTTTTCATTTGTACACTCTCATTCATGCACCTCAGTGAGCATGTCTAGTTAAGCCTAACCCCATTTGCAAGGGAAACAAGCACAAATTTGAGTGCCCTCTGTTGTACAGCACACACCTGCAAACCTATATAAAGTCAGGACCCCCACCATCTAACACAGATATTGGACTCCACTGTTCAATGTCAGTTGTGTATATATTGCTTTTAAGCTTAAAATAAATTCAGTTGAACATCATCCATATATGAGGTCTTCTGTCATATCTTAGAGGTAACTAGCAATTTATTATTAAAATCAGGTTAAATGCACATGTACATAAAAATAATCTTATTCTGAAGGAAAATAATACTCTAAGCCACTGATTTTTACAAAGGCTTGATTTTGGTTGATACCAGTTTGGGGTTCCAAGCTTTAATAGATATGAGTGTTGACTCTGTGGAAAGATGCCTCAGCATGCTTCAAAATGTGTAGGGTTAAAAAAAATCCAATAGTTGTAGCTTGAGAATAATAGCCTGTAATATTCTGTAGTGGGACTCTGTAAACGCAGTAAGTGTTGCTACATGCTTTTGGGTTTTGTGTTTTGTTTTGTTTTTGTTTTTTTTTTTTCTAAAACACTGTAGTGTTTTTATAAGATTGTTTAGACAGATGTTCTTTCTTTTTTGTGTAAGAACTATTTGCTCTTCTGAGGCTCAGAGATATTCCTTCTGATGTTGAACTGACATCTGGTCTCTCTGTGGCAGGATGTCTGCAGGTAGAATTGCTTTGGAAATACATCTGTTAGATGATTTAAGTACACAAAGTTTTAGAGTTGTGGCAGACAACAAATTTATAAAATCATAAATCCTGACTGGTATTAAAAGTACATCCTACTGAGGGTGAGAATTTAGGGACTGATCAGATTTTTGTCTTAGATGTTTCTGCTGCATCTTGAAAGTACAAGGACAGAATAATCTGATCATTAATATGACACTTAGTTCTTGAGAATCTGAACCATTATACAGTGATTTTTCTATGACATTCAAGTCACAGGCAAATGGGAGATCTCCTGAGCTAGAGGAAGCCTTATTAGAGATACTGAGACTTACAGTTGCGTGGTTGTGAGACTGCTTGCTTCATGATTGGTCACTCAGTTTGTAGCATGGGAGAGGTCACAACAGTGCTTATCCTCACTGCCCTGTCCTACTTGGATGACGCAGGGATAATGGGATAGAATTTAATCAGTTCAGACAACACTTTTGTATTTGAATGTCAGTATCAACAAATACTGAACTGGTTATCTTTGGTATCTACTGACCATTGAACTGTTTTCACTTTTTCAGATGTTCAAAGTTTTACAGTACTGAACTTGCCTCTTTCAAAAATGCAGAGCTCTCATAAGTCTGTCCAGGATTTCCACAAGGAAAACATCTGGGTTCATGCACTATGCTGTTCATGTGCCATAAATCCAGCTTCTGGAGACGTCAGGCTCACTGTTCATACATTTAGAGTCAGTCTGATCATGTCTAGTTCTTATCTGGTCCAACCAGGATACCAGACATCCAGAAAACTAGCCAAAGTCCTCCACTTACATCCAGACATGTCCAGAGTACCTCAGACACACAGCATCCAGATGAAGAATTAGATTGTGGCTCATTCTGTGAAAGAAGCAATGTGGTCTCTGTGTTTTTTGAGCCCCTTTACCGGGACTGCCTGCAGTCAGAGATGAGAAATAACGCCATGTTCTTCTGTACAGGCTGATGCTGCTATCCTTCCGCAGCAAACAGGGCTACTGTATCCCACATTCCAGCAGAAGAAGGAAGCCCCTTACCTGGTGTGAAGGGCTTTCGCTTCTGTGCTCTTAGCTCCCTGGGTCCTGCACTCCTGGTCCAGCCAGGTCAGGCGTGAAGCTGTCTCAGTCCCCTTCAGCTGGTTATTTGCATAAAGCATGAAGTCTGTTGCAATCATTCTTCCTTCCCTTTGGCAGCTGTGAGTTTCTGTTCAAGTTGTGTCATTTTAGGAGCAAATAAGAGAGATGGGAATGAAACTTAGCTGCTAGCAGAAAAGGAGAAAGAAAATACAGCTTTGAATTATGCAAAGTGTAATGGCAAATGCCATCAGAAAAATAAGGTGCGTGCCTGCTGTAACCTAAGAATCCGCCTAGGTCTGGTGCAAGAACAGGATGTTTGATAAGCAGCTCTCTTTACAGTTTTGCTGTCCCAGCCAAATGAAACCTTTTACTTATGTGTGCTGCTGGGACTACCTTCGACAGGATAGCTCCCTGCAGAATTACTGAGTTTACTGATGTTTGTAATTCTAAATTTGAATGTATAACTGGCTAGCAGGCTGCCTTCCTATTTCAAAACACTGAATGCTAATTAAATATGAAACTACTCACTAATGAGTTCTGTAGTCACTGGACAGTTTTCACTGTGGTACCTCATTATTTCAAGCCATATAATTGTCCTCTAATAGGAATTCTCATGCTGAATCTTATTTTCTTCATGTGAATTTCCATAGGTGCGCCATTTTAAGGCACTACTTCAGCTATGAAACATTTCAAATGAAATAGAGCTATTTAAAGCCAGTGCTTCTCAAGGACAGAAAATCTTTTTTTTGAATCATCCCTAGTCAATCAGCTAAAAGCATGAAATTTGTCCTAATCTACTAGTGGCTCTAAAGCGTTGAATACATTCCTCTGGAGCAGTGCCACTGGGACAAATTAGATATTCCAAGCAGAACCAGGTTCATTGTGTAGTTTGCACATGGGAGACAGTATTATTCATGGAGTTTTTATCAAGTAAAGATACTGAACTTGCCAGAAAATAGTATGTATCAGGCTAAATTGTGCAATTCTCATTCATACTTGTGAACATTTGCACAAATAGACCCATTGACTTCCCAATGAAAGTGTTTCATTATGATCATTTCTATTACAGTGATCATTATGTGATTTGAAATAATAAAGCGCCACAGCCTCATTGACTTCAGTGACACTACTTGGTCCACCAACATGAGTAAGGGCTGTGCAATGTAGCTAAGAGGATCTTAATAACAAAACCTCTGTTACCAAGTTAAATATAACCCCCACCACAACCCTGCCATGGAATAGTCACAAAACTGCATGGGTGCAAGCTCTCCCATCCCCCCCCCCCACACATCCCCCTCCAGTTTTTCTTTCCGAACAAAACCAGCTGTAACTAGAGGCTGAGTTTTACAAACTGAAAGGAGCTTGTAGCAAAAAGAACAAAAGTGCTAGTGTGCAGAAGCCACCCTGCAAAGAATGTTGGCAGGAGAGGAAGCCAGACCCTTCCACTGCTGTAACCTTAAACTATCATTTGTTGATGTTGATGTATTTCTAATAAGTGAGGAAACGAGAACACAAGAAAAAGGGAGACAGAGAACTTGAGACCTTTTGGAGACTAGGCTTTTCACATTTTTATGTAGCCTGGCAAGGCAGAAGGAACTCTTTATTGAGTGATAATAGCATACACTGCACAATTTACCCTTACACTTATGTGAATGGGAAGTGCCATAATCTGCAGGCTTTTAATTTTACAGAAGTGAAACCAGTAAAGAAAACTGCATTGTCCCTCAAATCCAAACTGCAGACAGACCATATCTGCAGTTTGGATTGTGGCTCTAGTTTCAGAGAGAGCTGAAGTTTCTTTACTGAGGGAGCTATCTAGCTATCAGATAAAGCAGTGTGATCTGGAGCAGTGTGAAAACTCTATGAAGTCTGGTCTTTCCACACACACTAGGAAGGAGTCTCAGTTAAAAGAAAACACCACTTCAGTAGCAGTACTGCTGCCTAGGGAGCTGCAGAGCCTGGTGTACGGATTAGTCGATAGTCTTGGACTGAAGGATTTTCTTTATTTGCAAAAGAAGGAAATCTAGACATCACCTAGTGCATGAAGAAAATAAACGAGTGTCCATAAGCAGTCACTTTCTACTTGAGGATCTTGAAGAACCTCAGAAATATGCAGTGTCTCTATGTCCATTTGACAAACAAGATGTGACTGACAGAAGTTGTGGCGAAGCCATGACCAGCACCCACATTTGCTGGCTCATTCTCTCTTCCACCAGAACATACCAATAAAAGTTTTCTACATCAATTTTACAGTAGCCTTTGACTTTGAATAGCTGAGGTGGAAATCACAGTTGCAGTGAAGTCAACAGCAATTTTGTCCCTCATTGCAGTGTCCCAGTTAATAGTAGATACTGTAATAAAAGTATTTCACAACCATCAGCCCATCAGCCCTGGATGAATTATCAGCAGCTGTCAGTTTTTATACTGAAAGATAAAGGCCAATAAAAGACATGGTATCTTTTTAAGTTATAATGCTATAAGGATGAAAAATCCAGTCCATTCCAAGGGTTAAACCCAAGCTTCTTCTCTAAAGTTTCTATGGCAACTAGATGCAATCTATAGTGATATTGTAGTTAATGAAATGTTTCTTCCAGACCAACAGGGCAACATGTAGCATTCAGTAATGAGAGATGTCTTTGGGGAAAGAACAGTGGCATCAAAGCTGCCTTCTAACAAACTATATTGCATGCTAAAAGCCTGGGGTAAAGTGTGTCCTGCAGTCCAAATTCCTTTCTGTTTATTCACAGTGCTTCCTTCATGTCTGCTCTGATGATGAAAAACACTAGTAATAAGAACATTACTTGAGAAGGAATAGGATAAGGAAAGAAAATATATTTGATCACTTCCTTAATTGAATCACAAAAAGAAAAAAAGTCTTGTAAAGAAGATTTTGTATGTGTGTCTGGTAGAGGTTTACTTTTACTTATAAATGGAATAGATAAATGTTGACATTTGATACCAGCGTACTATATCCTATCTGTATGTGCATGTGCGTGAATCATGTGGATACAGATTAAGCCTCTCTGTCTTCATCTTGACTTCTCAGAAACTGAGATCTATATTAACCTCAATGCAAAACCCAAACTACCAGGTCTAGACTCAGCCTAGATTCTTCCCATCAGCTAAAAGACAAATCAGATAAAAGATGTGAAACCTGTGCATGTGTATTTAAGAGATGGAGGCAGCAACTTGGACACAACGCTCTGCACCTGAGGAGCGATACAAACTCCCCTGGTGCCCTCTGGTCCCCTATGGCAAGGATTGGCTGTACTCCTGGGAAGCATTCCCTGCCTGTGCATGGGGGGGCAGAGCTCTTCCCCTGATGAAGAGGAAGAAAAGGGGGTCAAGTCAGGGCTTAGGAGCCGTCCAGTGGCCTTCTGCTTGTGGCCTTCTGCTTTTCGTGAGAAGGCCTCTTCTCTCCTCTGCTCTGGGGCAAGGCTTTGCAGGCTGCTTAGTCACTTGTTCAAAGCTGTAGCTTTGTCCTTGCAGGCCCTACAGACTTGCAAGCAATCTCACGGATGTGTAAGTATATATGACCAGATACCTGATTTTGGGTGTCCAGGTTTAAGATGTAGGCTGTTGAATTTCTATAAATATTTTTCATACACACAGACCTTGAAGAACAGCATTAACACAGAGTCTATCTGGACCTAATGGATACTTCCCAAACCCTCTCTTCAGTGCCATGTGAATGCAAGTGTCAGAGCGTAAGAGAAGGTAGGAACATGCTCTCTCCTTAGTCAAAAGAAAAACCTAAAAAAACCTACCCAAAAGGCAGAGATAATGGTAAAATGCTGGTCTGCTTCTTCCAGCACTATAAATGGATCCAGTAGGGATAAGCATACTTTTCCTTTCCACTCACCTGGCAGAGAGAGAAAAAGATAATAAACCAGGTTATATGTGACACAAATTCTTACCGTGGAAGGAGAAATGAGTGGCTTATTTCAGCAAGAGAGTTTCAGAAACATACTGAATGAGGACTTCAGAAGTTGGCCTTAGGGCTGTAAAGTGAGGAGCAGGCTTATGCTCAGCGCTAGCATGCTGACCGAGGGGCTGCGGGACGCGATGCCGTGGGTTCTCAGCCACAAGGTAGATGCTTCATTAGGCTCTGGGGTTTTTTTGTTTTGTTTTGTTTTTTCCAAAGCACCACTGAACAGTGAGAAGTCTATATCCTTTTAGCTGGACCTGTCAAGGATCTCCTGCTTTGTAGGAGGGACTCCGTGTGGCATTAGATGCTCTTGTTTAGACATCTGCATTTGAAGATTTTTAGGAAATCTAGTTTTAAATGTTTGAACTGTAAAAAAAAAAAAACCAACCCTCATGGCTGTACCTCTGTCTATGTACTATTAAAATACAGTGGAAAAGACTGAACTCATTTCTAGTGGTGTGCTGGATAAAAACCAGTATTTCCTTAGGCAAAATTACTGAGATTTTTTTTTTACCTTCTGGTTCTTGAAGTGACATTTACAGCCACAGGAAATAAAGAACAAGATACCTTAAAATGTCCTTGTAAACTTTATACAGCCACTCAAAATGAAGCACGGTAGTAATTTATTTCCAAAAGGTTGAACTTTGTCACTCAGTGAAGATTTCCCTCTCCTTAGCCAGGTTACATTAAAATGCATAATGCCTGTTCTCTGAAAGGCCTTGTGCCCTCTGTCTCGTCTCCTGTTGCTCTGGCATTCTCCTTTCTCCACTCATACCAAATATATTTGTGGTTAAAGCATTGATAGTTAAAGCAGTGTTAGGTCCAGAAACTTTGTTTTCATGGACAGGGATGATATTTGCCATTGTTTTAGCAGCTGCCTAAAAAAAAAAGTCCTGCAGTATTAAACAGAAGCAGTCTGTTTTCAGCTTTCTCCTTATTTTAGAAAGTGTTTGGATCACTAAAATAAAAACAAAACTGTGCAGGCAGTAATTTATATGCCTGAGAGAAGGATTTGTTGTTTAAAAATGCATTATGTTAGCAATAACAGTATTCATTTGAGTTAGATGATATGCAGTGGGAAGAGCTGAACTCTTCTAAAACCATATTTTTACAGCCTTCAGTTGTGTCGAATACAACATCTCACTACAGATCTTCTGCTATTATCTGAGGTTCAGAATAGTATTTCAGTTTGAGAATTCACCTCTGTAAAAAACAAAACAATCCACACAGTCCATTAGGATCACAATAAAATCCTGTGTCATCAAAATTCAATGTACAGTTCACAGCAAATCAGAGCCAATCACAGCATTTTAGTAGGAGAGATAGTCATTTTGGTGTGAGGGTATTGCACGTGTCAGCATGGCAGCTGCTGTGCTATGAAAAGATCACTGTGCATAGAGCTGAGGCACAAATAAAGCTGGCCTGGAACCACATTAAATTTGCTATGGCCAAAGAAATTAGGTTCTTCTGTAAGTCAGCTTTTTGTCGAGTACGCATTTTGCATTTGTATTGATTTCATGCAAGCTTCATTAGCCAACAAGCCCATAAATACACTTGCTTTTTGAAAACAGTCTCAGAATAACTATGTATGAACACTGATCAGTTATCTGTGTATTGCAACCCCAGAGGAAACTTTTTTTGAGATGATTATGACTTTGACTCTCCAAGTGTTAGGAAACTGAAGATACTGAATATGTGCATCCAGAACATCTCGGGCTAGAGACTGAGGCTGCTGAGACTCTGTCCTCTCCTCCTGCCCTGTGTCAACTCTGGTGCTCATGTGGTTGCACAACAAGTTGTTTCAGATAAGTGATGAAAATTCATCCTATAAGAAAAGTCCCTACTTCTTGCTTGGATCAGCTTTCTGGATGAGCAAGGCCAGGAACACACAGCCAGGAACAAGGGAAAAGGCTTAGGTGGACTTAAGTTGCCCTGGAGGCACTCTCTGAGGCTGCTTTTGCTTCCTGATAGCAAAATTCCTGAAAGGGGGTGTTGGAGGACTAACCTTCCTGGGTGTATATTCAGTGAAGTTTATTGCTTCAAGAGGAAGGGGCCTGGAAAGCCGTGGTATGAGGAGGCTTCTTCACCTTTGCCCACTAGGTAGACCTAGTTAAGCAGATCTGCATGCGTAGCTTTCACTTGCCTTGCTCACAGTAATTTGGCTGGTATAGAACTACAAACAATTCCTATGGTGAGTGAAATTAAGTCCTTCTTGGATTTCTACACTGTACAGATAGAAGGTAGAAAACAGAAAATTCCTTGCTGATTGTCTGCCCTTTCCTGTTCTTCATGAGTCATTTTTGTACCATACCTAAAGAAAGGGTGGTATTGCACTACAAACCCAGTACAAAATAATCCCTGCCCCTTCTATACCATAGCAAAAGCACTGCATACTGACTGCAGTTTGTGAAGTCCCATATTGCTGTTAGAAGTGACCTGTCCTTGCTCTTTCGTTATTGATGTGTTTCCTCACTGCGCTGAAAGATTCTTGACTCATAGTTTTTCAGCACATGACTGTCATCATAGTGAATCAAATGCTGCAATATTGCTAAAACTCTTCATTTATCAAATGGGTACCGGGCTGAATTCAGATCTGGTGTGAATGGATGTGTAAAGATCACTGTACATGTGTTTTTTCTGGGTCACTTTGGTTGTTTTCTGGCAGTATAATGCTTCGTATGAGCTGAGCTGATTGTGGCTGGCACTGCAGCTCTAGCAACATGAGATATCAGTGTATGCTGCTTTACCACCAAACCTACAAACTCAGTATGCATCAGCTTTGATGGATATGTTTGCTTAAGTCCTGGGATAGCTATGAAAGCACTGCAAGCACTACAACGGGGAAGGATTTTCCCCCAAATACTGGCATACCCCTGCCCTGCCATCAGCAGGGCTGTTGTGTACCAAGCAGTAGAGATCTGGGCAGCCGCCGATGAAAACCTGGCTGTAAATGAGGCACCTTTCCCTGATGATGCCGAAAGCCATCACAGCCCCGGGGCAGCAAACGTGCGACGCTGCCGCACAGCCCGGCATAGTGCCTTGCCTGCCAGCGGAGGGACTGCCGCCTCCAGTAACCATGGCATCCCTTGCTCTGCTCCAGCACTGCAACCAATTACTGTGGCCGTCCTGTCACTTTATTATATGAAACTATACTACTCGGTGTGCAAAGATTTAAACTTTTTTTTTTTCTTGAATATTCTTCTACTGCCGGTAATGTCACTAGGTGACCTAGTTCCTTCATTCACACGCATTTTATTTTTAGTGAAAGTCAGATAAAATAAGAGCATCATTGTGCAGGGAAGAACAAATCAACTGTATGAACTTCTTTTCTAGAGATGAACAGTCTGTGGGGAAATTAATGTCAATTTTTAATTACAACATCACAATAACATTTGACTCCCATTAAAATTTTTGCATTTCAAATGCAGGGGAAGAACTTTAGTCTACTCTTAAATGCATTAAATAAATAAATACAAATGTATACAAAACTGCATTTGAAATGTGTAATTTAAGTGTAAACCAGCTTAAAATGCAGCTGCTATTCACCTATAGAGGAGAAAGGAAAGATGTTAATTAGTATAATTTGGCAGTTAATTGTCATAAATGTTATTGAAAGATTCTAATCATAATCATGCATATCTAAGTAAATACCTGGAGACTATTTAGCATTCATAAACTTATTTATGCTAATATATTTATATATTCTAACATATATATTATGTATGCATATAAAAATACATAGCTTTATACACACACCACATATGTGCTATGTCCATTAACAGAGAATCATCTATTGTAGGTTTGCATCTATTGCAGTTCATTCTATAACTAGAAGTTTCCTTTTTTTTTTTCCTTTCATATGTACCAGGTACAATAGACATGGGCCTCATTGAAAATGAAAGCTAAAACTTCCAGCCTTAAGTCCAAATTTGATATTTAAAAATAAACCAAAAGTTACATATTTTTATGTGTGTGTACACATACATATGTATGATTACAGTATTCATAATAGTGGTATGGTAAGGCTGAACATCTTTTTGAATGCTGGAGAAAAGACTCCAGTGATGTGAAAAGCAAAAGCTGGCCTAAAATATTCCCTGTATGCAAACTTTTTGCTGGTAGAATTTAATCAGTGTAAACATTTTTCACTTTGATTGGAACAGAAAGAAAAAGGGTCACTAATAATAGGTAATGAAGTAGACAGATAAATTACTTGAAATCAAATAATGTATCAGATTAGCTAATGATTAAAGTAGATTTTTTTTTTTTTTCTATCAGGAATCTAACCATTAGTTCCAGGCAACAGCATTCACTGTGTCAGCTCCAGGTTTCTTATAAGTTCATGTCTGTGGCAATCACCATCTAATCAGTGATGCACTGAAAAGATTTTCTAGGTGTTAAAGACTAGACCTTGATTTACACAGGGAACAGCCTCTGCACTCCAGCTTAGCCGTGTGGCAGGACCAAGGCACTGTGAACCTGCTTGCCCCAGAGCCTTGCAAAGTTCACATCCAGGCCTGAACTGTGTGACACTGGTCTGTCAACCCAGACAGAGCTTTCACTGTCCCAGTGACAGCCCCTGGTTCCCTTCATTGTGTTTGCCACCAGTTTTCCAGTGAGGCTAGACAGGGCGTCTGTCAGGGAGAGCAGATATTAGCTGCACTGAGAGTGAAGGAGATGCAGTGTAAATGGTGAGATCAATTTACAGGTAACATTTTTTTCTTTAATCATATTTCGTGTATTGGATTAGCAGTAGAAAAATATTCTAGTTTACCTAATAGACTGGGGGGGGGTGGGGGTGTCATTATGAAGAATTTTCTGTGCAACACTTAGCATTGCTCCTGAGGAAAACATGTCTGAAAGAGAGCCATGGGTAAAAGCAGTCTTAAGACAACTAATTTCCTAAAGCCTGTTTAGACTCAAAATTAGCAACTTCTGCTTCATGTCAGTTGCCATCTGCTAGCCCTCAATTAGCCCATCCCCTGGGAACTGAGCTGCACAGCCCCGCCCTGGCTAGGGCATGTTTATTCCCATGGTTGGTCCTCGAGACTCCCATGAAAGTGCTCGATGGTGGAAGGGTTGCCCAGCCCAGCTCTTAGCAGCTCTCGAGAGGGAGCGAGTGGATGGACCATGTTCAAAGTGGTTGGCAGGAACTATTCTCTCAGTGAAGGCAGCACCTGTGCCAGGCACCCTTGGGGTATGATGGAGCAGAGAGGGTGGGTGTCCAATGGGAGCTGGGGCAGAACTGCATACTCTATTACACTTCACTGATTTGCTGCTCCTAAGGGCTTTTATGCCAGTCCTCTCTGTTAGAGCAGGTCCTTTGCTACTTTAATGACAGGGTCTTATCAGCCTAAATCACAGTAATAGCTTCATGTGCTGCTCAGCTGAGTGGAATTTGGACATAGAGAAGAACTGGATCCCTTTACACGAGAACATTATCTTAAAGCTTTTCTAGAAATATTGTATAGAAATATTCTTTGGACAACCTCTCAGTGCCTGTTCAGTCTCAAGAAGTACCTTTGCAGGTAGAAAGCTGGGAATGTCATTTGAGGACTGCTGTCCTGTTGGAACTTTGTTGATTTGATTCTTCAGATGTTGCCTTTCAAAGCCAAACTAGCACTACAGCAATCTACTAGAGATTCCTTATGCTGGAATAATTTCTTAAGCAATAATTTGAGGCTAAAATAACCAAGTAAAGTTTAAAGTCATATGCCTGAATTCTAGGAGGAGGACTGAAGTTTTTCTGCTCTTTGGAATAGTACTATATTATTGCCTGTAGCCCGTATGATTAGGAGAACACGAACGTGCTCACAGGAAATAACTGAGGAAGTGACCATTTATGCTGTTGCTGCTCAAAAGTCTAGAGCATGTGCTTATTTATTTATCCACTGCAACATCTGCTGTGTAAACATGCAGTCAGTATCTCTCAGCAGGGAAGAGGGAGCCCACTTGTGTGTCCCACCCAGTGAACACGGCCAGCCATTGTTCAGGGCTGCGCTCTCTCTTATCGCACTGGGGATCTCAGTCCATGCTAAACACAGCCCAGAAATTCCTGTGTCAAATGTTATCAGCCTCAGAGTCCAGATGAGAAACTTGAACTGAAGCAGGTGAAGTCATCAACAAGTGTCCCATTTTTGTGCTGATGTCCATATTAAATAAAAACTGTGGGTAATTAAGCAGAGAAAATGATACTGAAGTAAAATTGTTATTAAAAGAATACAAATTCCATTAAGCATCAACAGCACTGAGCAATAAATCGGACGGTCATCTTTCTGTCTCTCCCCCACTCCCAACTGCAGCATGACTCAGAAGAATAAACAATTGAATAGGTTTTGTTAAATGCCTGCATGCAGATTTGTCTGAGTTTTTTTATTACTTGAAATTTCATTCTGTTCCCTGTTTGTACCACAAACAACAGAATGAATTCTTAAAAAATGCAATTGTAGAAGCAATAATTTTTTGCATATGTTTAACAATCAAATGTCCTAATTTCTGAAAGATTGCAGCCACAGATCATTTTATAACATGTCCCTGCTTTGATGAAACTGTAGAAACTGAAGACAAGGGAAGGAAGAAGTGAGAGGAAAAACCATCATAGATTTGTGCGTGGATCTAGAGGTCAAAAGTGCATACACAGCAGGTGTACATGAGCTTTAGAGATAGCCATACCAGTAGTAATGGTTGTCATAGTCTGAAGCGAAGAGGAATAAAAGGAGTGCAGGACACCACTGAAACTTCACTTAAACCATCAGATTTGAGCAGCCTGTCTCTGCAGGGCAGGCTTCTCTCCAAATGTTTTGTGCCCTCTAGGGCAGACAGAAAAATCTATTCCTTGTGACCTTTTTAGAAAAAATGTGTAAGTAAAGTTTGCAGTATGAGATTTGTATGCAGGGATTAGCTCTTAGTTTCTTTCCTTGATACCTTAGGGTATATTTTTAAATCACTACACAGATTTTCGGTCTCACTCGTCAACTTCTATTGACTTTAAACCTCATGAGTCACTTTGACAATATATCCCAAAGGCTTTCTGTCTTACATTGGCTTTTATTTCAATTTCTCTGCTTTTTGGGGGTTATTTCTGAATTTAGGGTTAGCTCACATGGGAAGCTGGGTTTCAGGAGAATTTTCTGAGTTTAGAGATTTTCTGCTTTCAGCTTTTTGCACTACTACTTTCTCTTCTGGTTTTCTTTGTGGAAAAAAAAAGACATTTTTGTTGGTATCTGCAATTTCTGCTGCTTATTTGGTTTACACATGCCAGCAATGGCTGCATTACCTCAACATCACTATGCATGGCCCCCTTGTGAATGCTACTGTAACTTACGTGTAACTGTAAAGGTATGTACTTGGTAAGGCCCATAGTACAATGATGTCTAAGCACTATAAATAAGACCTAGCAAAGCATTTATAAATTATTTTCTTTGCAGAATGACTATTTTCTTTTCTCTTAAGAAAAAATTCCCAGCTGATTTTCCATATTAAATATTTCAGTGAATCACATGATGTGATAAAGCTTTATAAAAGCGATACGCTGCTCCATAGCAGCTGAATGAACATCAAATCCTCTGCCTGGTAATCTGTTAAGGTGCCCAGACTGGTGGCCTAGCCATTATTTGTGGCTCTCACGTAGAAGTTATGTCAAACAGAGAAATTCACAAGGGCGAGAGAGACATTTTGTCTGTCCCTAGAAGGGATTTCTCCCAATTCACTTCATCACTCCTCCAAAATGCTACATAAATAAGTAACATTAAGAAGGGGAGCTCAGTGAGAAATGGGTCTGTGTTCCGCTAAATACGAATGGCAGCTCAAATTACCCTTAGTTCCTCTCACTGACTGGTAGAACCAGGTGAGCTAAAAGGCATGGCAAAGAGCCAGCTTCCTTGGTGCCCAAGAAATCTTGGTCAGTGTTAGCCACCTTTGCCAGGCTGCACCATCATGCACATCTGGGTATAGCATCAAGCAAGTGTTGAAAAAAGAGTATTTCCCATGAAGTGCTTGGCAGAAAATAAACAGCTGAAGCAACCGTCAGTGAATTCTTATTTCCTCAATAGCATTCTGGTAACAATGGGAAGGGGAAGGAAAAGCCAAACAAACAGTATGTTTGTTATAGTTAACACAATAGTCTAATTTCTCCTCCTGTGACTGTATGTGGCCGTATACAAGTATGCAAACAGCGATAAATGCTACCATTACTAAAGACCACTGCTCTTCATCTGGGTATTCATGTAGCAAGATGGTGAAAATTCAGGCTGAGCATTGTTTTCAAAGATGTTTTCTACTTTACCATGAACTATTGGCTGATCTTCCATTTTCCCGGTGTCTATCTCATCTAACTGACAAAAGGTTGCTCCAGGATGGTAAGCATATTGAAAACATGAAACAATATCAATGAAATTCTTATTGCAATTGGGCAGAGAAATTACACTCTCAGCCTTTCCTTAGTGCTTGTAAAGGTCTGGGCTGTAACTATGGTGTACATGATATTGCTGCACATCATTATCAACAATATTATTTTCCTTAGAAGAAACATTTTCTCTAGCATCACTAACCATTTCTCATTTGATTTTTCAAATCAAATGCTTTACTGAACTCTAATTAGTGTAGGCGTACTGCATTACCTTTGGCTAGAGAGTTGGTTATCTTGAAAAAGAAAGATAAGATTTTATTAGTATTTAACTATATTAAGTAAGCTCATGTTATATTCCATTCCATTTTCATTGTGCCTTCAGATCTGATTGTTTTCCCCTTCAAAACTCTTTCTAAAGCTTTGCATTCTTTTCAGATTGGTCTAATAGACCTGTAGTGGCTCTGACCACTGTTCTTTCTCCTTCCCTGCTACTTCGCATGTAGCTACCACATACCTGATTTTCTGGTCACTTGGTACCATTCCATTTGATAAACTTATTGCTAATACTTGGTGTCAGACCTGGAATTTTCTGTGGCCCTCCTTTTGAAATTCAGTCAAGGATATGACCTAGCCCTTCACGTGTTTTCAAGATTTGTTTTCAAGTCAAGACAAGTTCCATACCCTTTTTCCACCCCATCTCTGCCTAATTTTAGGAACATGCTTATATGTTCTTTCGCCTCTTCCTTCTTGTATAATGAGCCTAATATTATCTTTCCCCGCTTTTCAGTTTTATGACTAAAGGGCTTTGTTTTCATTTCCTTTGACTATTGAATATATTGACTTTGTTCTTACACCTCCTGACCAGTAACCTGTTTGTTTCTTGGCTGACTAGTGTTTTTTTGCCATTTTCTAATCTTCAGTAGTGGTTTTGAAACTTTTCCTACAGTCTTCTACCTTAGTGTATCAGTTCCAGATAGGACTGGCACCTTTGACTTAATGACATTACTACCTTCCTGAAGAAAGAGGTTTTTGATCTTTTTGCCTGCACTAGCCCCTCACTTCCTTAAAGTGTGTCCTTTTAAGTCTGGAGCTTTCTTTATTATGTATACCACAACTCTTGCAGTAATAATAGTGTAGTTAAACATCCACAGTGACTTTAAATTAGGTTATTCATGCACTGCTCTAACTGTAGCAGTTACGTTTGCTCAGGCTAACTTACTCATTTTCTTAGGTCCATTTTTCAGCCTGCCCTGAGCTCCAGGCTGCTTTACTTCACCTCCTGCTAGTGCCCAAGTTTATTACAGACTGCTGAGTTACATCCTCTGCTTTTTGTTTGTTCTTCCATTCTATTTAAATGGCACCAGCTTCAGATCATTCAATTCAAGGTTATTTCCTATGACCAAGTTCTTTTATAAATGTCCTCGCTACCAATAAAGCTAAGCTTAAAATAGAATTCTGTTCAGTGGTTTTAACAATTATTTGATGAAAATATCTGTTGGTTATTGTACTGGGGAATAGCTGGCCTCTGAATTATTAGTGGCATTCTCTCAATCCTTTTGTGTGGAAAGCTAATGTCACTTACAATCTGTGTCCTTCCAAAGCCACAAGTTTCTCTTTATGTACACAGAATCTCCTTTAAATAGTTCTTGGTCAGTGGGCAGGGGTTTTGACTAGACCTCATTTTGTCACTTGTTCCTAGGCAATAGGCTCTGTTTTGGCTGCTGTTTTTTTTTCTACCATCTGAATAGTTGGCTGTGTTTGCTCTTAAATATCTTAATTTCTCCTGTGAAGGAAAAGTTACATAATTTGTTCCTGATCCAAAAGAAAACAATAGATGGCTATTTCTTTGTTGGACTTTCTGCTCCAGTTTGGTACCCTACCATTATGCCTTTGTATAGCATCAACCCTGACCCTAATGATCTAATTTCCTTTTGTATCCTTCTAAGTGGTAACGAGTCTTTGCAACACTTCTCTGTATATCTGGCAGAGATGCTAGCTGTTGTAGTGCCTGCTGGTAATTGAGGAGCAATTGCTACTGACTTGTAGATGAGACGCACTTCAGGGATGCGCTCTTAGGTATCACCAAGTTGAAGAGTAACAAAGAAAGTCAGCGACAGTTCTCTCATGGTCATAGAATAAACCCCATCCTTGTTCCTATGAACTATTTATCCATTGACATCCCTTCAATGAAAATCTGACAAAAAATGGGTTTCTTAAGGAAGTCATGCTTTATTTATGGAATTTGGTTTGCTATTTATTTACTTATTTATTTAGCATTCTCAATTTTTTTGCTGAAAGATCAGAAATTTGGTGCCTGGAAGCAGAATTGGAGAAAATTCAAAGCACAAATTTAGAAGTTTTCCTTGCATATTCATGTAGAATAAATATTCCACATTCTGTCACTGTGTTCAGGATATTTTTTGCTTGAATTCGCAGATAGTCTGTGGTTAAGTTTTAGAAAAGGTAGTAGATCACCAGCCACTCTGTTTAAATAAATGTCATAATATTAAAAAGAAACTGAGAATGTTAACTGTACAACACAATGATTTGTGTCCATATTAATTTTATTTAAATATATATGAGAATGATAGTAATTTTTATCACTATTTCTGAAACAAGTTGGTATAAAAATGTGTAGGGCAAATAAAATCCACCAGTTAGAAGCTTTCTAAGTAGAATCTGTTAAAGAGGAGGGAAGTGGTTTTGTGCATCTTTCGCACTCATGATGTACTTCTTGAATGTGAGGCCTCGATTGCTCCACTTAAAGTTTAACCTTCATGCTAGTGCACTTTCATTTAAAAATGAAATCTTGATTACAGGTATCACTAGAAGAATGAATCCATTCAGACGTTCTAAATCTTCACAGAACTGCTTAGTTTTGAGCAGGGCTCTTCAAAGTGAATGCGAGCTATTAACATACAGGTTGGACATTACCTACGTATCTGTGGTTTTGACTCCTTTTTCCTCTCTGTGTATATGTAGGGAAAGGCAAAAGAGGAGAGAGGGAGAAAGGAGACAGAAAGTTGAGAAACCTCTCTGATTGCTGATAAAAAGTTTCCTGCAGAAGTCACTGGTGTTCAAGGAGGCTGTAGAGAAGTTTAACCACCACAGTCAATAAAATATTTCAGTGATTTATAATCTCAAAGAGAGAGCCTCTTTCGCGTTTGTTGCCTCTTTGTATTACAAAATCTGCAGCTGGCTCTTCAGTGTGCATTGCTTGATATATTACGTTAATCAGTTCCCTTATTTTTGCTAGGCAGCAACCACTCCTTCAAAAACCCCACCTAATTGAGTGCACTATTTTGGGGTGTTTTGTCTTGCAGCTGGGAAGCCAGACTTTTTGCCAGTAATTTGTAGTCTCTGCTCATGAATGAAACAACTTTGTAGCTTCCTCAAGCTGGGTTTTTGGAAGCTATTTGTCAAAAGCATTTTTCATAGTTCAAGGCAGAAGCCTCCACTGCGGAAGTAATGAAAAACATTTGGTAACTAGCAGAATTTGTTGATACTAGTTTTTCTGTTTTTAATCACAGAGGTGGTCTCCTGCTGGGAGTTTCCCCCTTTATATAAATCTTCTGTAGGGAAGACATTTCATGTCTCTCTCTTGTAAGACATTTTGGATTCTCTAGATTCTTTCTCAAAATTAATTCTTTCTTCTCTTGTGACTTGTTTCTTTTCCTTGTTTCTTTTCCTGTGAAAACTATACATATGAAATGATATTTTAAAAATTTTAAATTAATCTCTTTTGGTTTTTGTCTCCTTCAAGGCTTTAATATTCTTGGAATTTTACAATCTGTGTGTTATTAAGGTTTAGTTCTTAGCATTCCCTGCTCTTTCACCTTTATAAGATCTGTCTTCTGGTAACTAGTGTTTCATGGTGCTACAGAGATTGCACAAATATTTACATGCTCTTTTCTTCCTCTGAAAAACTGCTTGAGACAGATTTTTCCCAAGCCCGTTCCATTTCCAATTTAGTCAGGCCACTAGGCTGCATCAGTAACTCTTCCTCAGTTAAGATTGTTTAAAGCAAATACTATATTTTCCTATTAAAGTATCTCCCAGTTTCTCTCTAGAGGAGTGCTGCTACTAGAGATTGCAGGGCTGGCTGCACAGCATTATGAGGTATCAATTTTTCCCTCACCAGCAGTGAATGAGCCTGATCATGGCCTTCAATTTGATTATGAGTGTTTGGATGAAGGTTGACTGAGGGTGGAGGAAATGTATAAAGCATGGCTGTTTCTGTTCACAGACACTGGTGACAGTGGGTAGTATAGTCCTTCCCTCTAAGGAAAGACCATTCCAAATCTTTTGTTGGCACTCTGCTGCTTTGGCAGATGGCAGGACTGATGGGCACAGGGTGGGCAAGTGTGGTCCTGCTTGAGGAACCAGAGCACCCAGGAGAGCCAGAGCACCCAGGAGATCACCTCCACTGCAGGAGTCGTCCCACATGCCACAAATTACTGAAGACAGGAAGCAGGATGCTAATGCCAGAGCCAACACAATTGCCAATATAGCAGGACAGGATTTGGTGCCAATTGAATGATTAGGAGTTCAGTAGGCTGAAGTCTGGAGGAGGAGAGCTCATAGTAACTGCTGAAAATCTAGAAGTGGTAGAGCTCTAACCACAGGCGGTAAAACTCTAATTATTTTCTCTTCCTCTTGTCCTAATGTCTTTCCTGTATCTAATAAAAATTTGAAATTTTCAAGGGAAATATTGACCTCTTCCCACTTTGAGAGCATGGTACTTGCTAGAGTGCTGGGGCCACAAAAGACAGGCCGTTACCTACTGGGTTGCCTTCTATTTGGATCTTTGTTTACCTCTTACCAACAAATAATGGTCTAAGAAGTTACACTTGTGGAATTTACAGCCTCTTCTGTATAAATGAAAGCCATCTTTTCTATTAAAAGTGCAAGTGAATGTAGAGCATTCCCAAAGGTTCTTGGCTTTGGTAAAAAGACCCTTTACCCAGGAGACAGTCTAATCTTTTAAACTTCCTTCCCATGAGCCCCTTTTTTAGATAATCCATCTTTGCCTGCTAGCATACTACTCTTGATAATGAGCCTGTCGTCACACCAGGTTAAAATGTATCACTACAATTAATTTCTTGAAAATATATTGTTCAGGGTATAATGAGAACTAAGTCCTATTTAAAGCTGATCAGGCAGTGCAAGACAAGAATCTAATTCTTTTCATGAAATCAGACAGACTTTTACTTCAAAACCAACTATACTTCATTAAAACTGTGATAAAAGTCTGCAAAGTAGAGCTGAAATATTGCAGCTGTGAGTTCTCCAAAGAGAAGAATTCTTATATTGTTTCAGTATGACACAATGTGTACCTAATGGATTAACTCTATTTCCAGACACATTTGGACCTAAAGTATTGATTTTCTTCTTTCCTGTTCATACAACTAAAGGAATTTGGAGCCAGACCCAACAACAGACTCTTAGGCACCTTAGGTGGAACTTAGGTAAAATTTAGATGCCTATATCCAACATTTTAGTGCTGAAAACCTCTGCTTCAATTGCCAGTTGATCTTGAAGATACCAGAATTATCTTTTGATCTAAAGCTTTCCAGGCATTTTTTGCACAAGCTCCAAACTGTCTCAGTTCTGTGCTCATATCTAATCAAAATCACAAACTAGAGAGTAGACACTTTTCTTCTCAGGGGCTTGAGGCTGTAGTTATTTCTGGAATGCACTTAATATTGCTGACCTCTCTAAAAATAAATTTGTGATAGCCATCATCTTCTTTTAAGGCATAATAAGCATGTGTCATTTCTTCTACAGTGGTCTAGGGCACTAAGGTATTGTACAAGGTACAGGTTCAGTCCCTTCCCTTCCACTACCTGAGGAAATTGAAGAGCATTCTCAATGCATGGCACATTCTGTATGGGGGAAAAGGGAGAACTGAAGAGGAGCAGAAAAGTGATTAAAGATTTTGCTGAGCTAAAGCTAAGGAAGGAGAACATAAACTGTGGTAGAACTCTGTGACTAGGAAGCTAAGGTAAACCTCGTAGAAAGTATGGAGGTAAATTCTGTTTACACATGTCTTTCTCAATGTTTAATGTAAACCACTATTTTGTATTATTCAGTGGTGGGTTTTTTTCCTGCTTTGTTTGTTTGTTTTTGTTTTGTTTTGGTTTTCTGTTTCTTCCTCACCAAATAACTGATTCAAGGCAAATTGATTTTTAGTATCATGGTGTTACTGTATTTTGGTGTTGTGTTCTGATAGAATGGTGGTTTGGGTTTTTTTTGTTAACATTACCTTAATGGCAAAAGGTGCAATAAAAATACAACCCAATACAGGAAGGGTAAAACAAGCACAGAATGATATGGTGTATTTATCATGTGCTTGTAGCTTGCAGCAGTACTTTGCCAGTTAAACTCTTTAGGAAAAGTAATCTGTATGTTATGGAATACTTGGTGATTCAGGTGACAGCTGAAACCCACTATCCTTTCTACAAATAAGCAGTTCAAACACGTTAAAATTCTAGGGAATAATTTTTATGAATAAACTTAGAGCAAGGTTTCTTATCGCTTAAAACATAAAAGTTAAAATTTCTTAGTTAGTAATAATTTCCCGTACATGACAGCAATCATCCTAAGGGATGGCTTCGGTAGCCTGGCAGTATATGTGGTTAGAAGCTCTGGGTGGACACTCATAGCATGACTTTATGGAAAATGATGGGTTAGTAACAGTTTCAGAAGTAATTATGGAGATATTTCTATCAACTCATGCAGTGAAACCAACTCATCAGACATGGAGGAGGTCACTACAGGGGATGGCATTACATCTGGGAAGCAAGATGATGTTATGTAGCTTTTCTTCATCAGAAATGCAGGCAGTGTGGTGATGATGAGGACTTGAATGCTGGATGCCAAGATGGACTGCTGAGAGACGTCTATGGGACAGAATTGCAGTGCCACAAAAAAATACTTCAAAACATTTGTAGGGTTCTCTTTGAAAACAACACAAAGATGCATAGAGAATTTAATTACATTTAGGGGGAAAAAAAAATTATTATAATTTGTGGACCTGTAGTATTCCCACATCTTGAATATTGCTTTAAGTTTGATGATTTCATCTCCAAACAAATAGAGATTAATTAGAAAAGAAGAACAGAATGGGACAATAAAAACAATCAAATGTTTTGCTTAACTTCTGCATGAAGCTAGAGTAGGACAACTTCAGGGAGAGGATAGGTGTCTATAATATCATGAACGATATGGAAAAAGAAAATTGGAAATAATCAATCTGTTTCATGGTATAAAGGAAAACCTGATGACATTAGGATTTAAAACAAAACCGAGAAAGTTGTGCAACTGTGAAAGTTCAGTAGTAGAACTGAAGATGTTGTCTAGTCCAAAAAAGGGTTGGAATAATCTATGAAAAATAAGGAATCTTCTTAACGTGATCATGTAGATCCAGCATCTATCTTAGGAAGCCTTTCTGTTCCTGATCTACAGAAGGTTCATTCAACTTGCTTTTGCTCTGACCCAATACGTATTTCTCAGGTGGAGAAAAGGCTGGCGACATGAAAATTGTAATTGCTGAAAGAAGCATGCTAACGACATCCATGAACATAAACCACTGCACAAAATGGCTTAGAAAAAAAAAGAAAATTAGTATAGAGACCCTCTACAATCTTTCTCCTCAGGCCAATCAAAATTTGTGAAAACTTTCTAAGTCCTAAACTAAAAAAATGCAAACTGCCCATTTCCAGAGATGCTATCTGTAGCTGGTTTAAAGTTACTTATGACTTCAAAGCCTGCTGCAAGGCTTTGGGAGTGCTGTGAAACAGCCTGCAAATTAGCTAGCTGTGAGCTGTTTATAGAAAAAGAGTAAAATAAAATTGTGGGGAGGGGATGTTCCTTACTGGCCCACAGTGAGAATTTTGATAATATCTCTTCTACCTAATCTTAAAGCCAGGAAGTTTTTTGGTACAGTATTGAAGAATGTCGATTTACAGAAATAAATGAATTCCTTAAAATAATTTTTTTAATACTGCAAAACATAGGAACCATTAGAAATATGACTCCCAATGCTAGAGTTTGTCTGTTTCCCATGAACACAAGCATTTTCATACAGGTCTAATCAGGATTAGGTCACCCTCTGAGGCTATGAATTGAGTGATTAGTTTGTGAAAGGATATTAAAAATCACTGAAAATATTGCTGAATTCGTTGCCTGATCTGCCAGTAGGCAGCATCTGAACAAAAGCGTTATTTCCCTTTGTGAATCATGGGTACTATTGATTGTCTTTCCAGTAAATGTGTGAAGCTACAGAAAGAATAATATAACTTATCCCTGTAAGTCATATTCTGAGTGAACGAGCTTTTAGAAGTGGAAGTTTTGGTGATTTGTATTTACAGCAACCCAGTTTGAATTTCAGGAGGATGCTTGTTCAAATTGAACCATGACAGAGTCTGGATGGCTTAGCCAGTGTTCAAGGAGTCAGGGGGTGTAAAACTACTATTATGGTTACTACTAATGAAGAATAGAGCTCCTCTACCTCTCTTTCTGTAGATCCTTCCTCGAGGCTGAAAACATGCAACTTCCGCACCTTGAAACAAGTGAGAGTTTAGATTATTAGAGCTGTGTGAGAAGAAATAAATACATATAATAACTTTGTATCTATTTGTACTGGTAAGAAATTTTCTCTTATTTCATGAGAGCCCAGTGCTTCAAGCTGCTGAGCATTCTTGATGTACATTTAAGGAGGATGGTCATAATTTTCTATTAGTCGGTTGGCGTATTTCAGCCCTTTATGATATTTTGAGCTTTTGCTGATCCCAAGGTGGCGTATGCTTAGAAGTGCCAATGCACAAAATTTATCTATATTTAATGAAATTTTAGTAATAAAGGAATTCTTGGAAAATGTGCTGAGTCACTGACCTGGTAAGTAACTTCTGTCTAGGTTCTACTGCATTCAGTAGGAACCAATTGTTGACTTCAGTGAAATGGGAAATTATTTCAGATGAAACACAAGTCATATCACTACAAAATTCACCTTAATTACTCTGTTTAACTTTGGAATTCTTATTTGGAATCACCATTGCACAAATCCATCATCTTGCTCAGCTGAGGTTTTGCAGCCCACTTACATCTATGTATATAATAATATAATGTAGAAAATCAGGAGAACATTATCCCTGGAAACATTCAAGCTCAGGTTGGACAGGGCTCTGAGCACCCTGATCTAGTTGATGATGTCCCTGCTCATTACAGGGGGGGTTGAACCAGATGACCTTTAAAGGTCCCCTCCAACCCAAACTATTCTATGATTCTATGATTTCAACGAAGCTGTGTCACTGCTCTGTCAGTGATAGGTAAAACCAAAATTGTGTATTTGGTAAGAAAGTGAATGGACTAATATACCTTATAGGACACAGGCAATATTTTGGGCTGACCTGACCCTCTATCTCTCTTCAGCTACAGATACTTTCTTAAAAACTGAGAGGCATGATAACAATGCTGCTTTTAAAAATATTCATGTTGAATTATTCATTGCATTTTAATAGAGAATAATCATATGCAACAGGTGTTTTTCCTCTGGCTTGTTGGATGGGAGTATAACTAGCCTCCAGTTATTGGCCTCGGGGAAAGAAGCAGTAGAACAAATCAGCCTTATTTTAAAATAATTACTGCAATCCTACAGTGCCTGTCAGTTGTTATTTTCCTGTTTTATGTCAATGTACAGTACATGTACAAATAGGACTCTGAAACTGGAAGAAAAAATGCAACCTATTAAATAAAATTTGAGAAAATAGCATGGATTTAATAAATATTATTCTAGTAGAAGTGAAGGGCCTATTCCATACATTTTATTAAAATCCTTCTGAGCAGAGCAGTATCGAATTGCTAGCATGACGATAAAAGGAACAAGGATTATTATAATTTTGCTCCAAATAATTGCTATGATATAAGGATGTATTCAGGGACCTCATTTTGTGTCTTTTAAGTCAGCATTTAAACAAGATTAATTTAATTTAAGCAAGATTAAGTAAAATTTCAATAGGAATTGCAAGTATGTTTTACCACTCTGATTCTTTTACATTTCTAAAATAAAATAGCAGTTAATAAGGCATTAGTGTGATACCTAAGTGATAACTGCTTACCTGCTTAATTTGACTGATGCAGCACAACCTTCTCATGGGTTCTGGATATTAACAAAGGGGAACTCCAGCTCATTCTGCCCTCCCACACTTGTGTAATTATAACGCTGCACAAAGTCTGCAGGTCAAGAGGGAGCTTGAGAAAGAATTTCTCTGAATTTGGCCCTCTCTAAAATCCACAGAAAACTTATATGCTGGATGGGCCATTTTGGAAGAGGGCCTAGTGATCAAAGACATGCATGTGCATGTCCACCTCTTCAACTGACAGTTCCTGTTAGATTCCCTTCTCCCACACACCACTCAGACTCCAACTCTGAATAATCTCTATCTGATGCCTATTCAGGGAGAAGCTGCTGTGCTGTGACGGAGACTGATACTACCACTATTCTTGCAGCACATCTAGATGCACTTAGTAGGTGGAGTTCTTTGGTGCCCAGATACAACCCTCCTGAAGGTAAGTCACCCACACCTAATGGCAACCATCTGTGACAACCTTTGAACAATATATTGCACCTCTATGCATCGGTCTAGGTCAGGGATTTAAGAGGCGTGGTCCTTTACTCAGAAGGCTTAGGACACACACTTCTAAAAAGTTGTTGTACTCATATTTTTTGCAGTCTCTCCCAGGCTAACATATTAGCAGGACTGAGAGCTGTGGACTTCTGACCAGCTGCAATGCACTGCAGCAAGGCGCTGCTCAAGCATGCAGCTTTCCTTGAGCTGGTGCAGTGTGGGGTAGAGTTGTTCCCTGTAGTGGACGCAGAATATGAAAAATTTATTCCACTGTCCTTCAGATCTACCCAGTGGAATGTAAAGACAAATGAAAAAATAGTTTAAGATTAAATTAGGAGTTATTAAACTTAGGTAAATGTGTAGACCATTAGGACTTTGCCAACTATGAAAACAATATAAATGTTTTTGTTACGATTTATTCTTGTAACCTCACAGCTGATAATTTTTTAATAACCTATATCTCTGCAGTGTTAGAAACCCAAGGCCAATTTACTTGTGCTTCTGCATGAGGCTGGGAAGATTATGTTTCTACTTTAACAATTAAAGATGCTCTCATAGCACAGATATGGACATAAATTGTTTACAATTTTCACATTGTCCCCCTCACAGAAAATTACCTTCAGAGCACATAATGCTATCCAAAAATTGAAGGATGAGCTAAAAACATAGTTTCACGTTTGGAGAGTAACATGAATAAGAGAAGATTTGTTGGTTAATAGACTAAAAAAAAATGAAGCTTTGTACCACAAATGTTGGGTGGCAATAAGACTCATCATAGCTCTTTTCACAATCTGCAGCATTTTCAGTGGTGTTTCATAATGTGAAGACTGGATGATATACCAGCATATAGGCAAACGATAACTAATAGAACATATTTATTCTACTTATTTTTAATTCATGTATTGTGTTATTTTTGTACAATCTACATGTTAACTTTTTTAAAGAATAAAAGTATTCCTGTTAGTTTTTTACACACAGAACATTAAAATAAGAAAAAGATGTAGTCCTTGCATTTAATATGTTAATGAAATGTGTTGAGTAATTAAATGTAATAATTTTGTACATTTATTCTTCAAATTATTCACTAATCTTGCATTAGTGAAATACATAGATAATGAAAAGTAGAAAATAGACTTCACAGTTCAATTAAAGATAAAACAGAAGACACTTTAAAGGTTTTCCTTTCTATTCTATTTCTATCCTATATCGCTCCCTCTCAATTTCAGAGGGAGGCAGGAATTTAAACAGTTTCTGCTGTAATAGAAAGGCACTTCCAAGACATGCATTCCCATTTCTTCCTCTTAGGTCCACACAAACATTTATTTCCCTTTCCTTCAGATAGCAAGTAGACACATTGTGTGGGCCTGATTCTCAGTCCAGAGGAACTCTCCATGCCCATCACTGAAGATATTGTGGACTTACTTTGAACTAAATGCCACTAAAATCAGAATCCAACTCTACAGCTCTGACAGGAGATGGAACAGCTGAACAAGAGTAGGCATTCAGGAAAGTCCTTACACCCTGCACTTTTCTTCCTGTTTTCCTCCTTTGGCGTCTTCACTTCGCCTGAATACTGGAGATACAGGACAAGAGAATATTGCATTTACTCCAGCTGAGAATTCAACAGAGGAAAACAACTATTTTGCAACAAATGTAAGAGATGAGCAGCTTAGATATTGATGCCTTGTTTCTTATGAATTGTATTAATAAAGGTGCTCATGTTTTTCCTATCAAGTAAGATCTGGAGTAAGGTTATTTAAGAATTACAGAAGATATTTGAATTATTTTAGTATTATTTCCTCTTGAACCAGATGACAAGTATGAAATGTTTCTTACCATTTAAATATTTTTTCTTATGTTTCTTATTGTTCTAATGGTGAATGATTAGAAGTTACTTAGATGAAATAACAGCCTAAGTAAGTTAGTTATGGTGAATCTTCCAGTTGCAGCTCAAGATTTGTTCGATCTAGCCTGCGTTTTCATGACACACTTTAAAAGACCTACATCGTTTCCAGGATTCCTTAAGCCAAGAATGTATATGTGTACAGACTAAAATATTTTCTTTGGAGAGATGGTCCTCACTTTCTAGGGCTTTACCTCTGTAGGAAACAATACAATTGCAGTCCTTTTGGAACTCTGGACCCTAGTGAGATACTTAAAAATGCTCAACAGGTGTAGATACATAAAAGCCCAGTAGTAGGTGCCTATGTGCATCTTCAGTTATATAAACGTTTTTTTAAACACATGAGAGCTGGAAATTCAGCCGAGTCAAATTTCAGGATGAAATTTAGGCTCTCAAAGTAATTTCTCTGTCTACTTAAGTTTTACTCTGTAGCCATTTTTCATGGTTTTGATGTATTGCATCTACCAGTTACTAATTAATCCGATGAACATATCGATATAGAAAGTCTTCTAAACTCAAAATATAAGCCTTATGATACTGTCTTCTTATCTCATCTGTACATGGTTTTTATTCTCATCTTTTACAAGGTGCATCTGTAGCAGGAACAAGCACACAAAATGTAGCTATTCAGCCAGTATCAAATTGTGAATGGAACCTTCAAATTTTCTAACAATACTAGTTAACCATCAGGGTGCAAAAGGAATGTACACACTATCTTCTGATTGAATTTTTAGCTTTTATTTTTGGGGGGGTGCTTAAGGCAGCAAGTGACACAGTACATCAACTTCACTAGAGAGGAAGATGCTTGGGAGAATGTCTGTCACTATTGTTGCCTGTTGTAATTAACGGCACAGTAACAGCTGCAAGCAACCTGGGAAGCGTCATGCATTAAAGGAAGGGACAGCTGAAGAATTTGTGAGTCTTTTTAAATTAAAAAAGCCACCATGGCCAATCAAAGAAATAACTTTAGATACAGTCCTGGGCTCTGTGTGTTTGATAAAAATCCTAGGTTAACAAAGTAATGAAGGTGATTTGACAATGAGTGTCATTATAAGAGATAAATTAAATAAAATAAATCAAGTGAATCACTGATAAAATTAATTTACACATATTTAAGCTATGGTTTGATTTGATCATGCTCTGTTTCTGGTTCATTATAATTATAGGGTCTGATTTCCCAGGTCTTTGCTCCTGATTTATACTAAAGAATGAGGTATACTGTCAGTTTCAGACTTTCTGTTTTAACTTAACACTAAATTAACCTTAAATTATGGTTTGGATCTCATTACAGTTCTGGTTCCCAAAATTAAAAGTGTGTTGGAAAAGCGGGGGGGAGGGAGAGAGTGCAAGGGAGAAAGCAAGAGTGCTCTGTACTGCCCAGGTGTCTCTAGTAGGAGCAGTCTCTAATGCTGGCAAGCAATACACTACACCGCTGTCCCTACTTCTCTTTTTCATTTGTGAATGTTTGCCAGAGATTATTATCACACGGTTTCTCATCAGAGCTGTAGTTCTAGTTTATCAAAGTGTCAGCGTAAGGACTAACACTAAGGTGAATTTGTTGCAATATGGCTAGACTGTGAGCCCTGGTCTGACAGCAGACTCACTGCTATGAAAGCTATCTCTGTAACTAGAAAGGTTTTGTAAAAATTACTGGGCAGTAAGGGATGGATTTTACAGGTACTTAAGTCTTAAATAGTTTAGAGTGACGTCTACTATCATAGTTTTCAAAAGCATCTGCATTTCTGCACTATTACTTTATGGGAAAGCAGGCACACAAGCATTTTGAAAAATCACAGTGATTTTTGTTTCTTGTTTTACTTCATGCCTGACACTACAACGTGCATGCAATTTCTCAGTCATGGGAGCTCCATGGGATAGGAGGTGCCACACCCCTCGGGAACCTCCAAATCTCTTCTTTAGAGCCTTAGAGCTCACAGTCACAAGGAGAGCTCCCTCTGGATTTATGATAGTCCTCCCTGTTCTGTTTTTCAATTGTTCTAATAATCAAGGAATTAACACAAATATTAGAGATTTTCTAATTATGATGCGTATAGCAAATATGAGCATGCATAGTCACTCTTTCTAGAAATTTAACTAATTTAACAATAATTGAAAGAATTGCAGAACATTGTGCTGTTTTGCCCCATTCCCCTTGACAGCAACTCTGTACCTATAAACTTTGGGTATTCCTTACCCTAAATCTTAATTATATTTGAACTTTAGAAAGCTCTCAGACTATTTTCATTTTTTTTATATGTATTCATGAACACAGAAATGCAAAGTTCATGGCTCAAACAGAGTAGGGGACAAAAGGGAGGCAGTAAAATGAGGGGCTGAAAATACCAATGAAGTGACTTTCATCATTATATCAATGGTAGCAGATAGCTGTATGGTCACCTGCAGGGAACTGCTTGGCAGCCTAACCCGAACAAGCACAATAGAAGGCCATCAAAGGAGTCTACAATGCGTTTCACAGACTTCAACTCTCATTCTGCAGCTCTGAATCACAGGATCATTCCCACTTACTTCACTACATCACCTGCCTTTGCGGAATAAAGCTGAACAGTTTGTGATTGCAATTCCCAAAAGCATGATTAATGCAACTAATCTTATGCATTTTTCCTGGGACCAAATCTTCCCCAAAGTCATGAACCCTTTCTGTATGCTCTGATGACTAACTAAAACTTTACCTATGCCTATAAATTGAACATTTATGTCAGCAGAGTTTTTGCTATATGTATTTTTGCCTCAATACATGCTTTTGGTTAGTGGAACTAGAGTAAATATTTCATAGGATGATAGTAGTAAAACTGAATGGCAAACAAACACCTTTACTGATCTTGGACTTGCTGCCTGGACATTATAGTGAAAGATACACTGGAAACTCGGGAATGGATGACTAGTCTCTATGAAGCACTATGCTGGTGCTCAACTCCTAGACCTGAAGTGCTTATGCAGATAAAACACTGTCCATTGGAAGTCTGTGGGAGTTTTGCCCATGTAAAATTCAACAGAATGGTCCCAAAGAGCTGTCATTTACAGGAGACCTCATGGGTTAAGGTCAGTGCTGACCTTCTATGGGAGAGAGATCAAGGACATTCTACCAGGAGTGCTTTCCTGGGTCTAGTGACTCAGACTCTGGTGTTGATGACAATCGTTGTGGGCAGCTGCTGTGGTGAAAAGTTACAAGTGTGTCTTTGAAGGGGTGTAATTTTTGTGATCCAAATTTTGGGGGTTTTTTAAGAAATAAAAGGCAAACCATGTGTGTTTAAGAGTTACTTTTGCCTGCCACTGAAGGGATGTAATAAGTAATTTTTCTGGTTTTTTTCTGACTCTGGAGCCTGTATCCAATCTCTTCTGTTACTTACTTTTCTTTCATTTTAGAAGTATCTTTAAAATATTCAGTGTTTCCTGAATTTTCTCTAGAACAAAGACTGTTCTGAAGGAGAACATCAAATGCTAAAACGCTGCATGATCCAAAATTGTTAGTTTTAGAAGAAAAGCATTTCCTCCTTTTTGAAAGTTTCTGAATTATTATGAGCTGCTTTCTGTATCAGCTCTTTGCTACTACAAAAACTATTCTGAATAGCCAAACACCAGAAAAAGAAAAAAGATAGTTATAGAACAGAAGAAAAAAAAGATGATGCAAAATAACAACTAAAATACTGTTTTCTGACAGGTCTGTTTTTTTAAATTGAACTTTACTTTCTTCTCTAGGGCTATGATCAGACTTTTATTGCTTAACTGAGGTGTTTTGTCCAAGATTTGAATAATAGGGTAGTATACATTAGACCCAAAAGTGAATATTAAGGATTAAATGCTCGCCTATGTAAAGAAGAAAGCAGCATCTTGCACTAGGAGTGCTATGTGCAGCTGATGTCATGTCGAAAGAAGCTGTACTTGTACACGTCATTTGTTGTTATTTGTTTTTAAAAGGATTCTCAGTACTTAGAATGAGGCCAAAATATAATTTGTGTATGTATATGTCACTACGCAAATTCACTGATTCACTCTCTAGGTTGCAATGGACTGTGAAAACTTCAGCTTAGTTGTAAAATGCTGTTTGTTAGCTTGTTTATTAGGGTTTGTCTTTAAAAGGAAGGTCTACCTGAGCTTTGTCCAGGGTAAGAATTTGGCTTTAAATATACCTGATTTATTTAACAAAAACCTCTGCTGAATAATTCTGACTCTGATTTTATCGCTGCATGAATATGTCTCTGTTACTTTTCATCTTAATAGCTTTTCTAGAACTCTGCTATTTCACTCCTGGTCATTTTGAATGTACAGGATTTCATTTTGGGGGGATGACATTTTGTAGAACTGTGCTTTGAAAATGTGCTGTAAATCTCTCGTGCAGTTCACCTAATTGCCCCCTTCAGTGCAGGGTGCAGATCCATGTTATACACCATTTGGTTCACCTACAGTCAGATGCTAAAAATGACAGTCCTGTTTTCTTTGCCTCTCTGTCCCATGTATTTCCACTGCATCTCTTATATAAAATCTAGGCTGAAAATTGACTTAATTCAGTTCACTGGTCTGACAGTATTTTAGGTGTTTTTTTTGTTTGTTTGTTTTTTGTTTTGTTTTTTTTTTTTTATTTGTCTTGTTATGGATGAATCAGATTTCTGCTCAAGTGGTAAGCTGGTCCAACTCACCCTATGGCCACTGAGTTCATAGGCTGAATGTAATCAAAATGTGGGGCAGACCATACAGACTATGTATGACACAAAACATCAGTCTCCATGGCTGTTCTTTACTCTTGATGTTAGGTATGTGGGCCAAAGTCCACCGCTCCATGACACTTGAGCCAGCTGCATCTACATTACCTGTAGCAGCAGGTTTTGAGCTGCACTGGTTTTGATCTCTGAATCTTGCTCACCTCCACCCAAGTGCCTCCTGAGAAGCCAGCACAGGGGTGATTAAGGGAGTTTTGGCTCAGGCCTGTGTGATTGCTTTGTCATACTAATGTGAATACCAGGATTTACAGCCATTTTTGTGAGGCCTGATTGTAGAGTTGTAGCATCACACTGCAAGGAGCTGGGTAAGGCACGCAGCACAGTACGGGTCTCTCAGCGGGACCGCAGTGGGTCACCCTCAGCAGGAAGGGAGTGAGCATCCTCGTCACCTGGGATCCAAGCTCCTGGAATCTGTCCTAGCTACAGTGCAAGTGCTAAGAAAAGCAAACTGTACTGGTCTTGTGGAATGTAGGACTGAAGAAATACATACAATCTTTCACAGGCTTTTATTTTACCTGAGGAATTTAATTCTATGTAAATATATTGCATTTGAGTAAAATAATGCAGATATATATATTCATGTAATTAGAAGAGAGTTATCTGCCTCAAGGACCTTTTAATGATTTTATTGTTAGACTTTTTCCCTAGAATGAAGAAAAACTGATGTGAATAGAATCACCTGAAATCTTTGGGATATGTATCCTATGTATCTTCTGCATGTAAATTTACATATATTTTGTAAACACAGTGACAGCCTACTTTTCAGGGGGGCACTAGAATCTAATAGAAAGTATAACAAAAACTGTGGCTATGAATAACACAATCTTTGTGTTTATGCAGTAGAGAGAATAAGAATTTATATTAAATTAGACACCTGGAAATATCCATAATCTTTATCATCACTAGAAAAACACTTGATGGAAGTCAGTGAGGGTAGTTGGTTACCATTGTCATTTGTCTGAGTATTACCAAAAGAGACAGTTGACTAGAAATAAAATGCAGCAAATATTTTTAAAAGGAAAGAGCAAATCACTGTGCAGTTGCTTCTTTATCATTCATAGCATGGGATGCATATTAGTCATCATAAATGCTGTGCTGGGGGAGTAGATGCTTTAAAAACTTTCTTCCTCTTCTGGAAACATCTTGGATGAAGAGTGTAGAAGGAAATCCCTAGGGAAGAATAAACTATCATGTTTAATAGAACATCCGATTGACTGACTAATTGGAAGGATACTAAAAAAACTCCCAGGGGAAATGATCTAAAGCTCTGTGATTTTTACAGTCAATACTTAGAGCAATTTTTTTTTTTTTTTTTTTAATAACAGCAGAGAAATCCATTTACATTGAAAATGTTCTGTATCAAACTTCCTAATCTGAACATAGTTTCAAAGTTAACCAGTGACAGTGAAGAAAATTATAAAATTAAGCATGTGGTAGAGAAAAAATATTCCATACTTACAGTGTGGCTGTAAGTTCAAAGCTGCTTTACAGCTTAAATTTGTAAGAGTTTATTTCAGTAAGAAAATAATCAAATACTGTATTATGACAAGCAAAATTATTGCCTTAGTAGAAAGAAAATGAATGCTTCATATCTACAATGCCCTGTCCAAAGGGTTGGTCTCTCCTTTTAATTTCATTTTCATACTATTAGAACAAAAGTACTTCAAATGCAATCAGAGCAATGTCACTAAGGAAGAGTCCAAAAGCAGAGCTGAGGGGTTTTCTCTCTTTACAGTAGAAAAGATGGGAAAACTCATGAGCCTTTCAGGGAAGGGATAGGGAACAAGCAGAGGAGCAAGTCAGTGAATCCAACATCTTACATTTCTGGTGGATTCCTACACCAACCATTGCCCATCTTTAATTTATTTTCTGATCTCTCATCTCTTCTGTTTCCCGTTTCTTTCCGTCAAATTTCTTTCTCTTCAATGAAGTCAACTTCAAGGAAATTTCAAGATCATCTTCAAGAATTTACTGTGTCAATTACCAGCTATTTAGAGCTATCCTACAAAAGGTACTGCTTAGCCTTTATTATAAAAAGTTCACCTGATTATAGCAATATCTGCAGAAAAAAACCTCCCTATAATTATTCCTAACTGGCATGTGATACAGCTGAGCCATATCAGTTTATTTGAATGTCCAGAAAATTATTCATATCCTTTTTTTTTTTTTTTTTTTTTTAAATAATGAGCTGCAGTTTTGGTGAAGATTGAAAATGAACTTGAAGAAGATACAATTTTGTTCCATATTCTTCTAAATTTCAAAGTCATCTTTGTAAGACAAGTTACAAGTTTGTTTTCAGTATCTTTACAGTGAAAATATCTTGCACACATATTATGAACTAACAAGCCTGAAAAGCAAAATTCAGTTTGTAAATACAGTACGCTGTACCTGTCTGCTAGTAAATAAATAGAATATTCAATTCAGCAATGCATTAGACATACCACATATCCTTTGTACTCTTCCCAGGGAGGATATATACAATATGAAAGATTTACATGGATTGGTTTCACATAATAACATGCTTTTCCTGGTGTTATGTTTTTTTGATAGCTTGTGTATATAACATCAGTATAGCCTAGAAGTTTGTTTTTATCTGGAACTCTGCTATAGCCCTGCCTATCATATAAACAAGGAATTAGCATGGCTCTCTTCAAACACAATACACTTATTCTGAAGGTCTTTCTAGCTCTGACTGTGATTGAACGGCATTCTGGTATAGGTTCCTGTGTTATTTCACTTCATCCTAACATTTCATTCCCTTTGCCAGTTCTTTTTGGCAAATACAAATAATTTGCATTTTGAGGAACGAGAGGGGAAAAGCAAAATAATCTGTCCTTTCTCAGTGTCAGGCCTGCTCACTTTCTGCTTCCCAGCTCACATCCAAAACCTACAGCATGGTTTGAACAGGTGTCAGCAGGCACACAGCAAAAGACAGACAAGTCTGACCTGAAGTTCATGGTCAGGCTTATTTTCTACGTTGATGGTCTGCTACATTTTTAGCAACAACATTTTTTCAGAGTTCATCTGTTCTGCCAAGCAGGAGCATTGTGGATTTTGTGTGGGAGTCCGAGACCACTGATAATCTTCACGGCCTAGGCGCTGAGGTGTGCTGCGCAGTCTGGGCTCCCTCTCTAAGGCAGCCCGTGCAGGTGGAGGTGCTGCACATCACGCACAGTGGCATCCCAGCACTCTCTGTTAACAAGGCAATGTAACGGCTGGTGCAGCTTGCTTGCAAGACTGCCAAGTCTTGATAGCTCCTTAAATCTCACCGTGCCCTCACACCTTGCGCACATTCACCATCCTCAGCTACACATGGTAAAAAGCCATTTGGTCCCACCTATTTGGCACCACAGAAGCAGCAAAATACCAAGGAGCAATCTGACCTCAGACGAGATTCAGATACTCATCAGTACAAGCGGAGATGAGGATTCATCTCTGCTCTGGCAAGGAGGCTGCCTGACAGGACTGTATTCTGAGCATGGCAGAGCTGCCCTAGGCTTTAAGTTCAAAGAAGTATCCGCATCTGTGACACTAACCTCTGCAGACAGACAAGTTTCTAGAATCCAGGACACCCATCTGTAGCTGCCTTCTCCTCCTCTCCCTTTCATAAGGAGCTGAAACCAGTACATGTGGACTAGCTAAACATCTGACAAGGAGCTGAGTTGTGATGAGAACGCTTAATGCTTTGGGAGTGGGGAGCAAGGGTTGTGTAGGTGATGGTAGACTTCTCTGCTTAGATTTCAGATAATGATGGGCAAGTTTTAGCCAGACAAAGACGAAAGCAAAGGTAGGACATAGCACACTTGAGGAGAAAGGGAGCCTGTTAGAAACAACTCAGCCCTTCCCTATCTGCCTGCTCTCCCTTTCTCCTGGACAAAGGGGAATTCTGGATTTCTCATGGATGGAGCCATTCTCTGTGCTGGGGAGAAGTGGTGGTAGGTGTAGCAGGTTGACTGGCAACTCCACCTGGCAGCAAGCTGTGCCATGGCCAGGTTACTGCTGGGCCAACTGCAGTGCTAACAGGCGTTTCTTTCCTGAGGGACATAGACCTTCCCAGCCATCTGCAGGTGACTTGTGCATACAACCCTCCATCCCCCTTCTATACCAGCCTGGATTAGCTGCCATGGCAGCATTTTCAAGTTGTTCTACACAACTGCTGAATGCAAACACACCGTTCAGACTGGTAAACAATTACATGGCAGAACTCTGTTATGATTACACGGCAAGATCTGGTCATGATCAGGCCCTCCCTGCCCTAGCTAGACATCCTCTCAGGCATGTCCCCCTTCTCTTGGTCTTGGCTTGAGTCATGGGCTTGTTGAGGCACAAGTTAGCATCCTTCTCCCTGTGGATTTTCTACACATGGTTCTGGTCACATTCTGGTTGCTTCATCTCCTCATTGCTAGCTCACTAGTAAAATAGGGCATGGCTCTTCACAATATTACGTAACGCTAGGAAGAAGAAAGGGGTTTCCTGGCCACCTACTGGGTCAGTAGGACAAGTTGGCAACTGCTGCTTTCTTTCTGTGGAAGTGATCTCAGGTGAAGGTACAACAGCAGGGTTATGTGTCAGGTTTGGATAAGGGCCATGTCCTACCCACTTGACTCCTAGCTCCCCATGCCACCAGGTCTTTGGTGAAGCACTCCATTAGTACAGCTCACAGATGTGTTGAGAATAAGGAAGTTTTGGAAGGGAGTGTTGTTGGTAACTCCCAGTGTGGATTGTGACAGACTAGTTAGGGCCATATGATCCATAGCCCAAGGATGTTACCATCTGCAGGGCAGGTAGGTAACACAATATCATGAATATCTCTCTCTGCTGTCAGGAAGGGACTGTCACTCCTTGAGTGATGAAAAAGAGCAGCACACCTGGGCAGGAGAAGGTGAACTTGGTTAGTATATCTGGTCATGGCACCTGAGCCACTTGAAAGTGAGAAGACATGGAGGAACCCTTTGCAGGCATCCTATATTGGCTTGTTAACTTGGCTGTAGGTGTACATTTAAAGTGGTAAAACGTGAAAGTAGGTTCCTCAGTTTTTCTGCAGAGAGGCATGTTTCACACTAGATTTGCACTGTGCATATATACGTTTCATCCAGGCACTGCAATAGCTAACAAAGACTTCTGGCCATGGCAGGTCTGGAGTGTGTGGTTGATGCTAGCTTCTCTTGTCCATGCCTGGAACTCTACAAAAGTGAGACTGTTTTGGACTATACCTGAAGCCTGGTCTACAGACAGAGGCAGGACTGCTCTTCTCCTGTGCATGAGTAGGAGTCAGGTGAGGCATGCTAGATCCCCCCCAGTTTGCCTAGATATCTGACGGAGATAGAGGGTGGCCCCCGAGTAGGCTGGCTGACCCTTGGTTTCAGGATGGAGCCTGAAGGACAGCAAAAAAATGAGATCTAGATTATTTAGAGCATGCTGGGGTGATCACAGGAGGTTACTGAACTTTGCATAGTATAAAAGCTTCTGACTGTAGATTGTGAAGACCTGTGGGATAGTTCATGGTGCTCCTTCAAAAGCATGAGATGGACATCCTGGTGGGCTCTGTCAAGGCCAGGGCACCAGACTGGGTCTGGCAAATGATACATGCATCTGTGTGCTGTTAACAGAGATAGAATGGGCACAGCCAGAGTGATTGGTTAAATTAAATGTTTTGCATCTATATCTATAATTTTGCTGATGTTAGAGCATATTAAATTGAAATTAAACTTCCAATATATTATTACAGGAACATATTCTGTTTCCTTTATGTCCCACTATAGCTGTGATTAATATATACAAAAGTATACATTACACTGCCACAATAATAAACACAGCTAAACGAATATAAATATCTGCAGTAAAATACAATGAAGTCCTGTGGTGCAATAGTAATGTTATTAATTTTTACATGAATAAATGAAGGTAGAGTGTGAAATTCCGAATTCTGCTATGAATCAAAGTCTTCAGCCGGCATGGAACATCAAGTCTTTGCAGGACTGTTCTGCTGTAAATATATATTGCTACTAACTTAATGCTTAGTCACAAAATAAACCTTTTTGTTCTTCTAGGTAATTCCCTATCTCCACTGTGTTCCATTTGCATTCTTTTCTGGAAATGAAAGCTTGAAATTTGATTCTGAAAGGGTCAATTTTGAATGTAAAAATCAACAGAGAAGCACTTGCTCTGGTCTCTTACAACAAGTGATTCAGCACTTGTGGCTGATTGCTAAGAATCTTTTAATGCTGAATTTTCATTGATTTTCTAAGACCAGATTCATTGATTTTCTAAGACCAGAGGACAGTATCATCTGGTCTCAGCTCCTCCATAGCACAGACTATAACTTTAAGTGAATTAGAGCATATTTTAATGAACAATAAAATCTTGTTTGCATAGAAAACTTTACATGTTTTGGTAAGTTACCCTAAAGATGAAATATTGTTGTATTTAAATATCTGCACCTTGTTTCTCTTCCCAATTATCTAGTTTGATCATTTTCATCCACTGTATCTCTTACTTAAGCTGGACAAGCAGTGGAGTTTTTCTTTAAACAGATACAGTATAATAATCCATCCAGAACCCCATGAATGTGCCAGTAAGTCTACATAAATTATGAGTGGAAGCTCATGTTGGAAAAATATAGACTGGCTTTTATTTTCAAAGAGACAAAAAAATGTAGGAATATTTTGAGTTAACTCCTAATGTCTTTTCTATAAAGAAAACAAATTATTTCTCCATCTGGTTAAATAAACTCTTTTAAGCATTTTTCTTTTAAAACGTTTTTCAATTTCTCATTAGAAGTGCTACAGAAAAGGCTTAAACCTTTATTTTAAAAATGCCTAATGAAAAAGTTGAAGTGATTCTGAAAGACATTTAGCAAATATTGAAATGAGATATTCTTATATCTTAAAAATTCTTCACATTCCTATGGAACTTCTTTCTTTCTTCTCAGATATATTTGCCACCTTGTGCTGAAATTTGTGATTTTCTTAGTTCTTCTGAAATACTGAAATAACTTCACATCAAATAAATTGATTACTGAAATAAAAAAGTCAGCAACCTATAATCATTATTCTCTTGACTACTAGATTAAGAAGTCCTTTACTATCCAAATCTTCTCCAGGGCAAATACATAGGGAGCATAAATAAGTCAGCTCTTATTCTGTTTCTGACACACACTGGAGAAGTAAAACCAGGGTAAGACAGGCTTGCCAAACTTCTGCCCAAGCTTGCAACTCTTTTCTAAAGCATTTCTGATTTAAAATGCAAATTCTGAAAAGATATCTAGATTTTTTAGTACTTTCACTACCAAACACGAGTTCAGAGTAATAGGAATGTTATTATATTGATTAATATTCATCAAATTGGAGAATCATGTAGTTTTGAAGGGATATTAGACCTTGTCTGGAACGATGTCCTGCTCAAAGCCGGGCCAGCCAGAGCGGATAACTGAGAATAATCCCCTGCCTGTACAAAGATTGCCGTAAACCATTGCCCTGGAACTTGTGTTCAGATGTTATTTCCCATGAACCTTGATCCTTCTTCTGAGTCACCTCTTGCCAGGTAAGCAAGTGCTGACTAAAAAAATGAATGGTTTAGGTCTGGTGACCTTTCAGATGCAATCTCCACATCCCCCTGACAGATACCCAGTGCATGTCAAAATGGCATAAAGTAACTCCAATGCATTTCTAAATCTGTTATTAAGGGTACCTTTGGCATGAAGGAATCCTGAGATGCCCCAAAGGCAGCTTTGTGTCTCTCCTTGCTATCCCTGCCACAGGGACTTGTCAAGATTAGTTCGGGGATGGAAGAGTAACTAGAAGTGTCATTCACTCCATGATCAGTGGCTGGTTGCAAGCCCTGTAGTTTTTCTGCTTTTATGGAAGAATTCTAGCTTGTGTTGGGGCTTGATTTGACCTCAGGTAGCTTCTGGAAGAAGGGGAATCCATCAGTTGTTGCCTTCTAGGGGGTGCCTGGGACAAGGCCAGAGAGTCTCCTTAGCCTAGTCATTTCCACACCTTTAGATCCCCTTTAATCCAGGCTTAGTAGACTGAAGAATTCAACCTGACAAATACTGCTGTGACGGTAGGTCATGGACAGAGCCCTAATGCCAGGCTACAGGGGCTACAAGAAAATATTGTTTGAACTTAAAAATACACAGTTGCCTGCATCCCAGGTGAAGTGCTCTCAAAAGCAGCTACTGAGAATTTTGTACTGCTGGGAGATTTTAAGAGTTCTTGGATAAAAACCATAAGTAGGAGCAAAAAAGGTCACATTCCACATCATGGCTGAAAAGTCCTCATATTAAAGGAATATGCACATTCTTCTAGGAACCTGGAGACACTAAAAAATGTTTCTTACTATTTACCTTGCTGATTATCAGGAGGAGATAGTACCTGGGTGTTAAAAGGACGTTGTCCTACTTAAAGTTCAAATAAGGTTTTAGTTAAGTGTTTTGCTCTTTTCCGTTAGTATACTTCTGTGCTGCTGTCTTCAGCAGGTTATGCTTCAGCCACTTTTTCTTTTTTGAGACATTCACTATTTCTATTTTTGAAAATACAGGTGTGAAAACTATGTCAATGTCAAATACTGGGTAAAACCTGCTAGGGGTGATGGTATCAGAATGTGGTTTTATAGGCTTGTATAACTTTTGAATGTGATTAAAAAACAAAAATAGAAATTCTTCCCGTGATATGTTAATTCTTTAAAAAAGTAGGTTTTCTTTGTTCAGCATAGATCCTTGAAGGTCTTAAGCAATCCCATTTGAAACCTGATTTTATTAGCATTTTAAAAGAAATTCTTGTGGAAAAAAATTCTTTAGAGAACTTTGAAACATAACTTTACTCACCTACAGCATCATCTGATCTTTTAAAATGAGAAGAGAATTTTGCTAAAATTGGCTAAATGTTATGACAGCAATGGTCTCATGGTCAATAGCAAAGTGATGGCTGATGGTACTGTTAAAATACTTAAAAGGCATTAAGTCATTACTCCTCTGTAATATATGGATCTATCTAGGAGTTTGTTCATAGCTCTTGTCCTAAATCCTGTATTTGACAATCAGAGGCTTGGTTTATGTTATGACCAGTGAAAATACTGTTTTCATTTTCAGGAAAACGGGAGTTTAATTTACAGCAAAAGCAGGTTCCTTCACACCAGATCACTTTGTGCTGACTTTCCCTAGTACCACTTCTGCACTTTCTGCTGACTCTGCCAACATATTAAAGGGCAAGAGCAGGAAGCAGTCACAGAACCCTCAGTCTATGTGGAGGGACTGAGGAAATCTTTAGGGTCAAGTAGTTTTTCAGGATTGTATTTCTGCTACCTGGTCCATCAATTTATTTTAAAAATGTACCATATAAAACAAACTTAGTATTTTCAAAGTATATTGAAAGTGACATCATCTCACTTGCCTTTATTGTCTTGACTGTGGGGAGAAGCAAGAGATTTTGAACAGCTGAACTACCTCACTTTAAAATCCCCATGATTAAAATTTCAGCAATAGGAAATATTCCTATAAATGAACGCTTCCTCCTATCTCTGAGTAATTTTAAATGTTACTTGTGCTACATATCAGAATGGCTTACTCATCAGAATTAAGCACCATTTTGAGTGCTGAGGAAGTGCCAGTGAGTTTTTGTAGCACTTCTCAGACAGGCTGTGTCTAGATTTGGGTTTACCCCTTCTTATGCCAGGCCTGGACCTAAATCTTCAGCATCAGGAGGTATGTGTGGGAGGACTGTAATTAGAAAACAGGGAAGAGAGTTAAAGAGCTTATGTTTCAAAGAAATAAGTTGAAAACTGGGTATCGTATCAAGGTAGTACTCTATCTGTGGTATGAACAGTCAAGGAATCTGAATGAGAGGAAATGGAGTGAAAATGCTCAATTAGATTACAGCATAAAAATAAACAGTCAACTGAATTAAACTACTGACATTTATATTAAAATGAAAAAGGCTATAAGAACAGTATATACATTATTGAAATGCCCTAGAGATCATCATGCTTCAAAAAACCGCACAGATTTACATACTTCTGGAAGATTTATTAAAAATGCACTTTTGAAAGAATAATAAAGAAGATAACTATGGTATTTTTGAAAACTATCAAGAATCAAGAAGAAACCTTACCTGACACAGGAGAACATACAACAATCATTTGACAGATTAATTTATTCAAATGATAGATAAACTAGAATATTACTGACTTAGCTTCTCAAGTCACTGGTGAATCTTGTAACTTTGGAAATGAAAACAATTGGTAGTGATTTTCTTATTGATTTACTCAGAAGTATGAACATCATATTAAGCACACTATTTTTCTGAGTTTTATGAAAACTGCAACTTGTTTTCGGAGTATTCTTACTTCAACTATAAAAGCAAATAAAAGGGAATATAGTAAACACTCAGTGGGAAAAAAAAACAAACGACAAACCAAAAAGAATGCTAGACAGTGGTAAACCTGTATGCAAAGGAATCATTTTTCCTATAATCTCCCAAAGACACACATTTATAAGTTTATAGAATCATAGAAGAGTTTGGATTGGAAGGGACCTTTAAAAATCATCTATTCCAAACACCCCCCCCCCCCCCCCCCCCCCCCC
>NW_020799101.1:29416594-29430446 GCF_003259725.1 Athene cunicularia | reverse complement strand
AAATCAGTTCTCATCAAAAACAGTATCCTGAAGGCAGCTTATGAGCTAAAAGCATCTGTCTAGATGGTACTGCTGTGCTTGTGGAACCAAACAGAATTTCTTACAGCTCAACAAATACTGCTCTTGACCATGTTGCTCTTGACCATTTTATTTTTCTAAAATAGACATTTTACTGCTCTTTATCCCTGACCCAAAAAGATAAATGTTTTAGCACAGTAAAGAAGTAAGCTAGCAAATGAGGAAATATGAAGAACAGCTGAAGAAAAGGTTTAGACAAAAAGAACTATGTATATTTGCTGAGGCCTGGGACTTTTAATTCTGTAGTCTTAACTTTTCCCTCTGTTGTTAACACAGTACTCTGTTTTCTTGTTGCTGCACAACTTCTACTTGTGCACCTTAATGTGGTGTGCTCTTACATCTTTTGGCCAAAGCCATTTCTGTGTCTAGTGTCATACTTAGAGCTAGATAATGCAAGACTTTGAAATGGAAACCTTTTTACAATTTTACAAATATAATTTGACAACCTTTTTACAAATTTATAAATGAAAAATATTTTAAACTTATTTGATGGAACTTTATAAATCCATCTTGCATTATTAGTAGATGTTGACAAACAATATTTTTCAGTGGAGATAAAATTATTTAAGGAAAGGTCTTAGAAATCTGGAACTAGTTGTCAGGCATTTTTGTCCTAACAATCTTACTCTTCAGAATTTCCGTAAGAGTAAAATTCTGGAATCTTGAGTACAGAGAACATATAAAAGAGAGAGAGAGAGAGAGTAATAGATTTTTGAATTTTTTTCTTCAAAATTGGCTAAAGAATGGTCAGAGCTTCTCACGATGATGTACTTTCTTTCAAAGTGGCTGTTGTCTTTTGCCCTTTTGAGTAAGACCGTGGCTGTAACCTGTCTACATTTAAGTTTGCAATTTGAAGGAGAGCAAATCATAGTATCATAGAATAGTTTGGGTTGGAAGGGACCTTTAAAGTTCATCATTCCACCCCCCCCGCAACGACCAGGGACAGCTTCAAGTAGATCAGGTTGCTCAGAGCATCCAACCTGGCCTTGAATGTTTCCAGGGATGGGGCATCTATCACCTCCCTGGGCAACCTGCTCCAGTGTTTCACCACATACATCATAAAAAATATCTATCCTAAATCTACCCTTTTTCAGTTTAAAACCATTACCCCTTGTCCTATAGCAACAGGCCCTACTAAAAAATCTGTCTTCAACTTTCTTGCAAATTATTTCAAATCATTTTAAAGCAAATTCATTACTAGCTTTTCTTTGTTCAGATTGTCCAGTCAAGATCGTTAAAGAAATTCACAACACAATCTACAGTTAACTGCTACCAAATTGAAATTAAATCAGATAAGGTAGGTATCTTCCTTTTTAGAAAATGGAACCAGGAAGTACAACATTCTGTATTTTAGGGGTCTCTATGCATTGTTTACTATAGACCTAATGTAAAAATGGAAACTATTATAATCATTCGCCTATATATATGGCATATCTTAGTAAACGCACTTTATCTGCCTATCTAGTCATTATGTGCCTACCTGGAATTTAAGTGAAGGGCAGAAAAATAAAAGCATGGAAAAATAATGATGGATGTTATTTCTTTTAATGTAATTTCCTTTTATTCATTACATGGGGAGAAGCTGTGACCCTCTAATCACTGAAGTATATGCTTAACTTTATGAACTTCATGTTGAACTTGGCTCAAAATAATTACCAACATGCAGAAAGTTATCACATAGAGAGATGTTCAGACCTATTATCTTAAAGAAAAATAACGATAGTAAGAGTAGCACTCTGCATTTTTTTGATGGTTTCTAGGCTTTTTACAGATCTGAAACTAATGAAGCCTATGATAACCTGAGAGATGACACTGCAATTTGTTTGTGGACCTGAGCTGAAAATCTGAGCTGTAAAAATGAAGAAATTATTTACAGTAAAAAGTAAAAGCACCTATAAATTACATGCCAGAACTTGTAAGTTTAAGGCACCTGGTGCTAAGAATGGGATCCAAAACCAGACTAGATGCTTAGGCTCTCCTTATCAATTCATGCAGACTTGCTATTGAAAGCACCATCTGGTGAATGGAGAGTGATGTAAAGATGCCCACAGGAAATTAGGGAAGCCACCTTAGAGGATATGCAACTACACTTCTTAGTTCAAAGAGCACAGCTGAAAGTCATCTACGGAAACAGAGAAGTGTGTATGTTCAGTGTCATCTTCACCTTTTCTCTTCAGATGGAGAGTATTCAAACTTCTAACTTTTATTTCTGCTGAAAGATCCAAACCACAGACAAGAGGCAAGTGTTTCCACTGGAGTTTTCTATTGGAGCTGTCCCACTAGGCAGAAAGGAGGGAAAGACTCACATTACTATTAAGAGAGTAAAGAAAAGGCTGACACTATAGTTAGGACACTAGCTGTAAGGGAGGATGCTGAAATGCTGGTCTTCCTATCCATCCTATGTTAGACAATGGCTAGAGAAAGGAATTCCCTTAGGAATAACAAATCCTGAACTCCAGTTCCAGTGCTGTAAACTATTTTGGTTCTTTTATTTTTCTCTAGCGATCAGCATCCTCCCTTACAGCTAGTGTCCTAACCAAGGTGTCAGGCTCCTTTTTAAAAAGAACTGAAATAGTTTACAGCACTGGAACTGGAGTCCAAGATTCCTTATTCCTAAGGGAATGCACCGGGCAATATGACATGGAGTGATCTGACAGTGGGTTGACAGGGGGGTTTTTGGTATTTTTTAAATCTGGCCCTAAGCAGTTTGTTGATTCCACATACCAATTTAATGGCAAAACTAATACATGCTTCCGTATGGTGACTAGCAACCGTAACTCCTGCAGAGCACTCCCGACAAAAATTTTAAAAGCCTGAGGTAGATGTCAGCAATTCACATGATATGCAAAGGTGTGGCAAATGCCAGAGAATCTGGTTACCTCTCCTGAGGGAGAAAGGGTTTTTTGACAGCCAACAAAAGAATTGATGTTTTTCATTGTTTGGCCACAATGGGTTGCATATCCCGCTGTAAAACAGGGAAACCATGCAAGTATCTGGACAAGAGTTCTTCCTATATCTGTATTCTTGACGTAGGTTTGGTTCAGCTCTGCTGGGGATTATCTGCCACACTGCTTGCATTTTATTATATTAATGAATCGTATACATGCATGATGGGAGAAATCTGGATCCTAGTAGAGTTACTGGCAAACATCCCACTGCCTAAACAGGAGACTTAGTTGGACCCAGTGAAGCCTAAGGACATGGATGGATTCCTGTGGGGTGTTTCTCAGCAAAAATAACCTGCCCTGCAGATGGCAAGCCTCTGAAACAAGGCAACCATTAGCTATCCCCTAACTCTTTAAGTATTCCAGGTAATGTATTTAACTGGAAACAGAAATGAATTGTTACTTTTGCCTTTAGAAAAGTGAAAATAAATGTTCTTTTATAAAGCAAAGAGAAAAATCAACTAGTCAGTTTTTTGAATGCAATCTGTGTGAATAATGTGTCTTGAAATACAGACATTTCTATAAAATATTAATTACTTCACTTCTGGACTGTATTAAATTACATTTAGCAGTTTTGAAATTCCTTCCATATATTTTTATGAGTAAATAATATTTATTAAATTTTCTGACCATGGAAACCACTTCCTGTGTAATTTTATTCTTTTTGTTAAAAAATCTGACTTGTTTGCCAGGCACAACAGAAGTCCAAGGAGCTTCCTAGGAGCAGAGATTACTTTTGTGAGCAGGAATCTGAGGAATGTGCTTATTTTTGCTTATAGCTATAGGGTCCAAAAATTCAGATGCACGAATGTTGAAAAGTCACTGATTTGTCTTAAAAATATTTTGCTTTTTTAACAAGATAGATAGCATCATCGTAGCTTCTTTAATTTAAATGGTTTACATAGGCAAATCTATATGAAAGTTATGAATACAGATGAAATTCTTGATTTACCTCAAAATACCCAGAATGTCTGAAATGTGTTTAATTTCCTGTTTTACTAAAATGAAAAATTCCCATAATTGCAAAAGTAATTTGGTGCCATTAGTCATTTGATGTAATAAGGTTTATAATTCATAAAATAGATCTATCCCTTGACAAGATTATTTTCTGTTTTACTTTCAGTCTTCTTAAGATGAAACTTTGTAAAAAAGGACTAGATTATCAAATAACAAAATGGTAATAATGATAGCTACTGTTTAATAAACACCACATTTTCTCTTATTCATGTGTTCAAAGATAGAGAGGAGTGCCACACCTCTTTCATGTGCACAACAGCTTCACTGTCAGAAGAGGAAGAAGTTGGCAGGCTCATGAATAAAGCTAAAGGAGGAGAGCAGCTGTTTAGTAACAAAACCTTCCTAGCAGAGCCTTTCAGCCAGTTGCTGTACCATTTGATGTGGTACTCATGAGAGTGTGTGCGCACGCGTACGTAACGGGAAAGGCAGGAATGTAGAAAAAAAGATCACAGTGGAAGCAGTGACTGTCATATTAACTATGGAAATATGTCATTTTTATAAGAGGAAAGCATTTTAAGATTTTAAATATGGAAGAACCACCTGAAAGGAATGTCTCCTATGGCTCTTTTTAAACTTTCTTTTGTCATCACAGCATATCTACACAAGGTTCTGCAACACCAAGTCAGGTAAACTGTGGCTTTTGGATAGTCAATGGAAGTGTTGCCATTCATACCAATGAGATCAAAATTTTACCTTATGAATTTTCTCATATTTACCAATATAAAAAAAAAAAAAAATGGAAAAGACAATGTAAAAATTACCAATGAAGAAACAGTGGGAACTAAGAAAATCACCAAGAAAAAAATACACCTGAAAAAAATGGTAAAGAATGACTTTCAGACACCAGATGAGAAAAATGTCTGTGTTGGTCTTTATTGGGACAGTTCCCATACATGTATATGCATGTAAGTTGTTCCTACTCAGTAGAATAGTTCTCCTGACTGCAGTCTGTAAAGTCTATATATAGAGAATGGGAAGAATAGGCCTGTTATCCTGAATTCATACTGGGCACAAGGAGAGAACTGCATATCTATTCAAGGCGATTGGCATCTATTATGAAAACATGGCTGTTCTGCATTCTTCACACAGGCTAAAGAATCACATACACTTCTGTTGAAAAAATAGAACACGTATGCAGGAACAATAGGTTTCTTGAGGATATATTCCACAGTTGTATTTGCTTGCTGTTGTCCAGGTCTCCAAAACACATTCTTCACACCAAGGATTTAAAGATCCCAAGGTTTTGCCTCTTTTTCTTCCAGATTTGGGCTGCTATACTTCATGGCAGAAATTACCTTAAAAAAGAGAGGTGTCCAAAAATCCATTATATTAATAAATTTAGCTTTGCATTTAAATGTGTTAATATGAATCCATGCATTCATTTTATGACAACAAAAGATCTTTTTCCTGTTTACTGTAAGTGAATAATAACTTGGGCTTTTATTCGGCAACACCTTCTAAGACATGTTTGTTCAACTGTGTGTTTTCATTCATATGTGTTTTAATGTGTGATTTAGATGTAAAGTACTTGGCATAGGCATATAGCACCAATTTCAGAGTCATAGCTCAGAATTCAAGTGTTAGGAGCAAATGTTCTTAATATTTTGTTTACTTACTCTGAGCTCGAATGGTCTGAACTCTCCTAATGAAGTCTCACAGAATCACAGAATCATTCAGGTTGGAAAGACCCTTGGGATCATCGAGCCCAACCCTCAGCCCTACTCTACAAAGTTTTCCCCCACACCATATTCCCCCAACAGCTCATCTGAACAACCCTTAAACACATCCAGGGATGGTGACTCCACCACCTCCCTGGGCAGCCTATTCCACTGTCTGACCACTCTTTCTGTGATTTTTTTTTTCCTAATGTCCAGTCTGAACCTCCCCTGTTGCAGTTTAAAGCCATTCCCCCTTGTTCTATCACTAATTACCTGTGAGAAGAGACCAGCACCAACCTCTCTACAATGTTCTTTCAGGGAGCTGTAGAGAGTGATGAGGTCTCCCCTCAGCCTTCTTCTCCTCAAACTAAACAGTCCCAGCTCCTTCAATCGCTCCTCACAGGATTTATTCTCCAGGCCCTTCACCAGCTTCGTTGCCCTTCTCTGCACTCGCTCCAGCACCTCGATATCTCTCATATTGAGGTGCCCAAAACTGGACACAACACTCCAGGTGTGGCCTCACCACTGCAGAGTACAGGGGCACTATCCCCTCCCTACTTCTGCTGGTCACACTATTTCTAATACAAGCCAGGATGCCGTTGGCTTTCTTGGCCACCTGGGCACTCTGCTGGCTCATGTTCAGCTGCTTGTCAATTAGAACCCCCAGAGCCTTTTCTTCCAGACAGCTCTCCAGCCACACCTCCCCAAGGCTGTAGCGATGCCTGGGGTTGTTGTGGCCCAAGTGCAAGACCTGGCACTTGGCCTTGTTGAAGCTCATCCCCTTAACGTTGGCCCACCGATCCAATCTATCCAAGTCTCTCTGTAGAGCCTCACTATCCTCAGGCAGATTGACTCTCCCACTTAACTTGGTGTCATCTGCGAATTTACTGACAATACAATCTATTCCTTATCAAGATCAACAATAAAGATGTTAAACAGAAATGGTCCCAACACCGAGCCCTGAGGAACACCACCTGTGACTGTCCGCCAGCTGGATTTAGCTCCACTGACCACCACTCTCTGGGACTGTCCATCCAGCCAGTGCTTGACCCAGCAGACCGTTTACTCATCCAGGCCATGAGCAGCAGCCAGTTTTTCTATGAGAATTCTATGGGGAACTGTGTCACCTGACTACATACTGTATTCATACAGCTGGGCAAAAGAACAGAACTGTGTATCTATTGAAGGCAATTAGCACCTATTAGGAAAATAATGGCTGTTCTGTGTTCTTCACACTGAAAAAAAGAGCCACATACTCTTTTGGTGAAAAAAAAGAACACATTCACAAACAGTAGACTTCCAGATGAGGTATTTTGTAGCTGTATTTGTTTGCCTTTGCCCAGGATTCTGATACATATACAAAAAAAAAAAAAAAAAAAAAAAAAAAAAAAAAAAAAAAAAAAGTCTATTCAGCCTCTCCAACCGTTAACACAACCCTTTCCAGCATACTTGTTACATCCAGGGAGGCAGGACACAGGGAGGTACAGCCCTATTATTGTAATTTGGCTTGAAAGTATAGCAGCCTACAATCAGCTTCTCAGTAGCCAGTGAACATTCTTTATTTCTATTAGATTTGCTATTTAAGACAATTTCTAAAAGTAAAATATATTTACAAGGATACTTCCAATAGTAGAAATCAATAAAATCAGTGGTGTCTGTGATCGGTTTCTAATCATAATCGCTTGGTAAAATGTCCCCTCTGCTCCTTCCCATAGAATTTGTTGACTTGAAATCTCCTCAGAAGTTTGTAATTTGGAGGAAATTGCTCTTCTTGTGACATTACAAAAATGCAGTAATGCAGTCTTTGACAACTTTTGATTGGAGAAGGAAAGGTGCTTGTCATATAAGGAAGGCTGCTTGAAACACAATGCTTAGTACTGTTTCTTTAGAAATGTAATATTTTAGCATATTTTTCTTGTAACATCTAAACTGTTAATTTAGTTGATACTACAACTTGGTTATTGAAATCACCTTGATATGTTTGGAATTTGACCAGTAATATTGTAGTCAAATGAAGCGATGTATTATTCATGCTTAGTTAGGTCAGCTGAACACATTTCAGCCTTACCGTGTTTGCAATCATCTTGACTAGTGTCATAATATTTTCCATCACCTCTCCTGAGGCACATTTAGCACCTTTTTTTTCCCCCTTTTAGAAAATGAAATTCTCAATTATAGCTGTAAAGCAAACAAGCAACTGAAATCCACCCATTTCCTAAAGCTCTATTATCCCTGAGGCATCTGAAACAAAAACATATCAATACTAATTACTTAAAGGAAAGCAATCAAGAAAATCTTCTTACTCCCAACTCGCTCTTCTCCCCTTATTCCTACAACCAATGTGCCTCTAAACAGAAAAGCCTGAGTTGTCTGAAAGCACACAGGGAGACATGATGATAGCAAAAGCAAGCCTCCTTTATGACCTTGTCCCCAGGAGTCTTTTCTGGTATCTTCTCCTCGCAGCCCTCTTCTTGTTCACCTGTGATAAGTGTAATCTCTTCTCAGCAGCTCCCAATGCTTCACTCACTGATTTCAACAAGCATGCAAGCAACAGAAGAGGTGTTGTTCATAAAAATCTATCCTCCTCTCCCTTCATCAGACTGATGCCTGTACTGAAATGAGGTATCATCAGTAAGTCCGTAGGAACTGGTATCCAGACCCACGTGGGTTTGTTGGCTGGAGAGGATGCTGTGGGCGGGCCTGTTGCAAGCCTCCAGCAAAGGGTGCAGGGTGCTGTGGATGGCCCAGTGCTCTGCTGAAGCCAAGGCTTCTGTGAGGCTGGGCTAAAGTAGCCAGGGGTTTGGAGCAGGAGTCAAAACTGGCTCATTCCAGACTTAAACAATTAGTTAGATTCTTCTCTATGTTGAGCTAGGCAATAGCTCTCTCCTCAGTGTTTAGATTTCATTAATACATATGTAAGTGCTAAACTTAACCTGAATGGGTTTTTTTCTTTCTTTCCCTAAACTAAAACATGTAAGGTGTCTGATTAATTTTCTTTTCCAGTTAATTTTTAGAAGTAGAACTGGATTCCATGTCCTGGCACATTGTCACTCTCCCATTTTCTATTAGATCTTTTTGCACTCCTCTGGGACTTTCCAGTCTCTAGGACTCATGGGCTCCATACTGGCAGAGTGGAACATAGCATGGCTTAGAAAAAGGCAGAGAGTCATGGCACAAAGAGCTGATTACATGAATCTGGTAGCTGTGATTCCTGTACTGGAGTGTGATATGGATGTTTTCCAACTTAAATCATGAGACAACTTCTTTTGTATGGTAGATTTCAGCTTACTGCTCTTTCTTGAGCAGAATTTTTTGTGCCTTGCTCAGGAGTACAGGGGAACAGGAGAAAGAGCTTTCTTGTACAACATGCTCTGCTCCAAGTCCCCTTCAAAACTGCCTTTTTTCTTTACCCCTATGAAGCAAATAGTTTTTTGGTAGTACATAGAAACATGGTTATGTATCACCATGCTGATCACAGGAGTGGTCAGGATGACAAGAATGTGATGTGTCAGCATGTATAAGAAGAAGACAAAAAGACCTGTTAAGTAGTAGTAGAGATAGTGACCATGCTCAGTTCCCCGTCCTATGGTCTGCCTACATGCTGCTCACTATTAGGCAATATAATCTAAAGTAATGGATTTTGTGAGGAGAAAAAAAACCCAAATCACAAAAAAAAAAGAGAAAAAAACCCTTTGGATGCTACCTGATTTTCCTGTGGAAAGAATGATGGATCTGTCACTCGCACTTAACCAAACCATAGTGAAGCCATGGAATGAGAAGAAAGTACACAAGTTTGTGAGTATACAGAATAATATTCTTGACACAGAAATCATAAAATGAAATTATGATTTTAGGAAACAATGTTGCAGATAGCCAACCTGCATAAAGCAGTGCACTGACATATTCAAATATTTATTTACATTTCAGTTTTCAATAGATAAAAATAGCATTTTACTGCACAAAAAGTCAATGAAAATTTAAGGTAGGAATATTTAAGGTAAGAACATCTTCCATAATTTATTTTCAAAATGATTGACTTCCAGAAACCTAAACAGTGATCTATGTCTAATTCATTGTTTATTAATAGCTTTTTGTATTTATGTGAAGAATCCTCAAGAGAAAGACTACTGCAAGGGGAAAATGCTTGATTTTCAATAAGCCACATTTTGCATAAGGCAGATTTTGCATCAGCCAGGTTCGGTGCAATCGCTGATCACGCTCTTGACATTCCTTTTTAAATGGTAGATCATCCAAACTAATAAAAAATGGTTATCAATGTAGTATTAAATTTAAAATTAATAAAAGATTTGTTTAAAAAACCCACAACCCCGAAACCTGACTCCTCAAACAAGAACAAGAGTGGAGATTAGGAGAAAGGTAAAGAAAGGGGAATATTCTAGCTGCTATTTTTATTGCCAGGTGTACTGATGATCAGGAAACAAATAATGCTGGTGAGCTTTCCCCTTAACACCATGGAATTATGCAGTGATGTGGGTCTCTTAGCAAGTGAATGCATTTATCTAAATGATTCCTATTAGAAACCAAACAAATAATTTGAGATGAAGGTGTAAGTATTTATGTTTCTATTTTGCCCTCTCTTCCTGTATACAAATGTTTCTACACACAGTGCAATGAATTAACATGAGTGTAAATAGTCGAACAATTTCAAAGTGTGAAGATTTTCTCACAGAGAAGGTGCTGTAGCAGATTCTTAAACTTTATGCAAAACAGTGCCTTTTCTTTGAAGTGAGACAGACCTGGCAGTTCTGCTGTTTAATGAGGGATGTTGGGGAAGAGGTCTGAAAAGCAGTTTGTTGTAAAATAAAATGCGCAGATTTCATGTTCTACAACCAACAACAGCACATTGATTTTTGGTTCAGTACACTGCTAAGATTGCTTGCTTTGCACTTCCAAGTGGTGTAAAGAAAGCAATGATGGAAGAGCAAAGGCAATTAAGAAAATGCTGTACCCATGAGAAGTGTGTGCATTGCTGATCTGATTTGTGGTTTTGAAATCCCCCAATTCCAGAAGCATGGGGAAAGTGAAATAAGAACTTTTCTCTTGCTTGGCCCTTAACGAAAGAGGCTGGGAAATGTGGATTGCTCATGCTATTATTTTCTATTCCTAGGGCTCTGCTATCCAAAAGGTAAGACAAGCAAACTATCCATTCTTTACTTGCCTTTCATCCAGAAGGTGCCTGCTTTATTTGTGTTTATAATCAGCCCTTGAAGTATGAGGGTGAGGATTTCTAAGGGGAAATCTGCTACAGAAAAAGGCTCAAATAACAATAGTCATTATAAATAACAAATGTTGCACATCATTAATGACTTTCTTCTGAGTTTCTCAAGGTTTACCCAAACATTTATCTGAAATGTCTTTCTGACAAACAAAACAGTAACCTAGCTAAACTATTAATCATATTTCATTTATTATACTTTATTTTTATGTTGCATTTATGTTATAATGCTCTCTGCACTCTTCTCAGTCATGGAGAAGATTTTAAAAAATATTTCTTCTGATAAATATTCACAAATATTTCTAAACTGTTTTAATAAAATCTTATATTAAAAAATACTTTGATCGAGTTGTTTTCATTTCTCTTACTGCTTCATTAGTGACATGAAATCTTTAAGTCACCCTATAGGTCTAATTATTATGCTCTCACAAGGGCATAAAACTACCTGTCTACTGTTTTCTCATGCATTTGCAATTTTTTCACCACTTTCCCTTTGAAACTTTATAAACCTTGCATGCCTTCTTAATATGCATCTGAAATGGGCTATGTGTATGTATCTCTATCCAATAGTTAACATTAAACTGCAAAGCTTATAAATTTCAGAGTCTAGGAAAAACACTGTCATAAATCTGCTTATAACCCTGCTTGCTGGTTCATTGGCCATCATTCTAGACTTTTTGTAGCTTTATCCAAAATCAAAGGGTTTAATAAGCTCTGCAAAATCATAGCAAGCTGCCTACTGCAGCCTGCCAGAACTTTGCCTGCTTCCTGGAAGACAACAAGCAAATGGAGTTTCTGCACATCAGCTTCCTCTAATTGCGGTGATCTGAAGTGAGGAAATCTATATGAAAATCAATTTCTGACTTTACAGTCTTTCTCTATTAGATTAATTTTTTTTTGAAATATTTAGGGTCAGAGGAAGAAGAATTAGCTGTTCTAATTCTGCCTGGAAACCTTTCTGTCACGAAGGACTGCTTTTGGAGCTAATGGTGTGTCTACTGGGGACTAACATCATAGGAAGCCACTCGTGCCTGCTGCCTTTCGTCCGGTTGCTGTGCATCCTTGTGAACAGAGTACCTCCACCCTCCCTGTAGCTAAGGGTGTTGCCATCTGCTTCTAACTGAAGCACTCCTGGCTGTTCTTGCATGCTTCAGGTTTGAGCTTTCTGGGAAAGGCTTCCTTCTATTCCCAAGCTCATGTCTTGCTTCATTAAACTTTTTTTTTTTTTTTTTTTTTTTTTTTTTTTTTTTACATCTATACCTATGCAAGCCTACTTGCTTTGCTGAGGGTTTTTTTGACTCAGATCAGGATCAAAGTAAGTGATACAATCAATTCCTACATGAGAAGTCTTCTACATGAAAGGTCTTCTACATGATGGGACTTTAGGAAAATTCATTAATATTAACTGCATAAGGTAATTAATACCTATGCAGAGCTTCAGAAGGATACAGATCTCACCATAAAGCTTTATTAAGCTAAGAAATCTCAAAAGATTTTTTTGTATGTATGAATATAAGGTTTTGATTCTGGTAATGTGAAATCGAGCTTTAATACCCCGAAGTAAGTATTTTGAACAAAAAAATCCCAAGAAACTCAAACCCAGGCATATCAAATTTAAATGAAGTTCTGATTTTAGGCTTGTTTAGCTTGCCTTTCTTCTTTTTTCTTTTAAAGATCTAGGATATGACCGCAAAAACTCTTGAGCAGATGCTGCGATTACAGTGTCAAAAAATTTTACATCTCTTTAGTGTGGACCTACCTAAGACGAGTACTTCTAGAAATGCTGTCCTGTAAGGCAGTGTCCACACAAGGCTGTTTGCTCAAATTTAACTCAAAAAGGTTCAGCTAGTTAGAATTTTCTCAAAAATTCAAATTTACGGCTAAAGTATCTTTAGAAAGGATCTGAACTTTTAAACCTTTTAACTTTCTCACTTTCAGATGTCATACGTTAAGATGTGCATGCAATATGTAAAATTTCACAAAATGAACCATTTTATTATTAAATATTATGGTTACAAGTTGTACACTCAAATCTTGGACTGTGCCAGGAATAAGGTTGCTAGTAAAATATTAATTTGTTGCTTTGTATGTATCCATGAAAACGATTTTTAGTAATGATGCACAGAACATGCATTTCTGCGTACACAGAAATAAGGGGTATGTGCACGTCGCCCACAGATGACCTTCCCCTTGCAGCACATGGAACTGATCAGCACCCACTTACTGTTTTTTTCGCTATGTCCCCTGCCTCACCTACCACTGCCTGTGGAACCCCAGCTCCAAAGGCAGAAGCACAAACACCCACGTTGGCTGCTTTGCAACCCCATCACTGCGCCAGTGCTTCATGGGCCTTAACTGCAACCCAGAAGGCCCCTGAGAGTGGCAGAAGGATTTTAGCTCCTGCTAGCCACCTGCAAAATGGTGGCATGGGGTTATAATGCTGGAAAGTGTGCATTACACTCGGTTGCTTATTCTGACTCCTGAATCGTCAAGGTGGCTGGTATCATTTGCGAAGCAGCGTCCTACACCTCCCTTGCAGGCGGACATCACATCTATAGGCCGCAGAGGGGGCTCTGCAGCCAGTCCTCACTTTTTGAGTGTTTAAAACCCAAAAGAAGTGCAGTGTTACACTGGCTAATCCTGGGAAACCTTGTGAAAAGTTACAGACAGCCTGGCAAGAGAGAAGCTGGGGGCACAGGGCTGACTGACGCGCCTTTTTGGCGCCTTTTAACTCCATCCCGGCCCACCGCCATTTTCCTCCCTCGGAGGCACTGCTGCTGGGCGAGCACCCAGGCCGGGCTACAGCCGTCCCCATCCCCGCCGCGGAGCTGGCGGCACTGGGGAACAAGCCCCACCATCGCCTATGCGCCGTGCGGACGCGGCCACGACCGGGAGCCCGCTCTCTCTCACCTAGGCGA